>NC_143265.1:15981666-16284696 GCF_984573655.1 Nuphar pumila | reverse complement strand
GCATTTCCCTTTAGCTAGTACGTGCCAAAATCAGTTTGCCTATCCTCGGACACAGACAGTACGTGAAACACTCGCTCTATCTTCTCCACCCAACTCTCAGCGGCCTCTGGGTCGGCCTTCTCGGAGAAGGTTGGCACGTCCAACCTCAAGAACTTCTCGAAGGTGACTGTGTTGGGGTTCAAAGTAACATCGGCAGGATAAAAACACGTCATCTGTTGTGCCGCCTATGCCTGGATGTGCATTGTTATAGTCGCTGCCATGGTGTTGAGAGCATTCATAAGAAAATCCCTCTGCTCCTACCAGTCAATTGGAGCACCAGAAGATGAAGCTTGGGCACGAGTATGCATCTATAACATGAAAAGTTATTAGAAAATTGTACCCTAATCAAACATATCCCCTTAGGATTATTCCTCATAAAGGTCGCAATCATACAATCACATCAAATTTTAATTCACACATCAGGAATTAAAACAAATTATCCTTATGGTCAACAACATAGAAATTGAGCAATTTCACAATAATAAAGATAAATCTACAAAGTAGCGCTTACTAGTGATGAAGACTACTTCTGAAGTACAAGTCGTGACTTTCTGACAGAGGTTTTGACAGATCTAACATGGCTTAAATACCAACCTTGTCTTATACAAAAACAATTTGGTACTCCAAAAATGGTTCAATGCAAGATTTTATGGTCTGACTCTTATACCAACTTTGTAACGACCCCAACTTATCCTCATGAAAATTGAATTTTTTTTTAAACAATTGCGGAAATCAAACCCAAGGATACAGGGTCTCATAAATTTAATAACTATCAAACCACAAGAGATAGTGCATTGAATTAATCGAAGGAATAATTAACTTTATTAACCAATAAAATGAATGTCATAAAAATAGAAGTAAATAAATAGTCTGTAACATAGAGCCACTCTATCAAGAACATTAGAATCATATCACGCAAACTTGCAAGCTCTATGCAATATTCACCCCATCACTGAGTTCTCAGTCCTGAAAAATATTTTTGAAATACAGGGTAAGAACCAGAGTTCTTTGTACAAATTTCTCTAAAAATCCAAACAAAAAGGAAAGAGCATAAACCAAATTCATGCATAATTTTAGAAGAATATAACAACAACAATTTCCATAATCAACTTACTATTCAATCATTTAAAATAAGTATCATGCAATAATAAATATCATGCGAGACAGAATAAGATGAATATATGAACTAATGCAGAACAGTAAACATTCATGATTCAATGCACATGCATGAATAACTTATTAAGTTATTATTAAAAAAAATTATATGCATGTTCCTATTAAATGCACACAATTTTAGTTTTACTTTTCATTAAACCCCAGAATACTCAAAGCGAGTATAACAATTCCCGAAGTCCAAAGTAGGTTTTTAGTTGTAGCTTAACACACAATTTGTATTTTATTACTGAATTCTACACTTGTTCCTCGACTGATATCAGGAATTAGTACCATCTATTGAAACATTAAAAATCAATATCTAATGCCAGTATATCAAGAAAATTAGCATTCATTAATGCCACTTTTTTAGTATACCAATAACAACACTTGTGTCAACAACAACACCCACAAGCAAAGTGACTGAAATCTCCTTAACACCATGGCCGGGAGGTGAACCACTGTATCGGGTTTAGGGGCATAATCACATACAAAGTTTTAGTATCCTCACGGCTTCCCAAAACCACCATTCAAGATTCTCACACTATGAAAGGGACATCTCAGAAGAAAATTAATTACAATGTTTGTCTCTTTTAACTTTTTAACAAATTCAAGTTCTTAACAAAAGAACCATTTCGCAAATCATCATGCAAAACTCAACTCAGGCCCTAGCCCGACACATTTTAACAGTGCAACTAATTTTGGAAAGCCAATAATTCTAGAACGAATTTTGCAATGCATACAAATAAATTTCAGAGTAACACATGCTCTAAGCCCACATGGCTTGTAGTGGTTCTCAACTGACCACAAAAACATCTCAAGTGATCTATGCATCTATTGAAAAATTTTAGTGAACATGCAACATACTTATTTTAAAACATGTCCACAATGCACATTCAATCACACAACAAGAGTGCACATAAAACCAATTTGCATACGCATGTGAACAGATGCTTTCAACACGCATTTTCATGATCCCATTTATGCATAAATTCCCAAACATGCATATGATTATATTTATGCAAACATCAAAATAACTTCAAATTTTTCATTTGTATGATATGCACATTTGCAACATAAACTTGAATGCATAAACATGTACAATCAATCAATCAAGTAATCAAATACATAAGACTACAACCAAAATGAATGTGAACCTGAACACAACAAAAAATATTCAGATTTACATAATATGAAACTCAACAAAACCTGACCAGGTTGGCCTACTGTGAAAGTCGACAAGTCTATTCAGATTTGCACATAAGTGAAACTTGTCTAATCAGATTTGCTTACTAATATAGTCGACAAACCAAATCAAATTTGCACATCATAACAGTAAGCAGATCTGATCAAATTTGCTTACTCATAGAAATTGGTAAATCTAATCAAATTTACACTCCCATAAAAATAGGCAAGTCCTTATCAGATTTGCTCTCTTGCTAAAATATTGTAAGTCTGATTAGATTTGCATCCCATAGGGCTTGACAAGTCTGATCAGATTTGCACACGAACATCACATTGTGAGTCTGATCAGATTTGCATATAAGCGAAGCATTGCAAGTCTGATAAGATTTGCACTCAATTAAAGCATTGCATGCCTTATCAGATTTACACCCACTAAGAGTGGACAAATCTGATCAGAATTGCATACAAGGATCGTATTGCAAGTCTGATCAAATTTACACACAAAGATTGCACTGCAAGTCTGCTCAAATTTGCACTAAAAAAGAATCTACAAATCTGATTAGATTTGCACACAAATATCACACTGCAAGTCTGATCAGATTTGCACTAAAAAAAAGATGACAAATCTGATCAGATTTGCACACAAAGATCACACTACAAGTCTGATTAGATTTGCACTCGAAAAGAGTCGGTAAAGCTTATTAGATTTGCACGTAAAGAAACATATTGCAAGTCTGACCAAATTTTCACTAAAAAAGAGTCGGCAAATCTTATCAAATTTACACGCAAAGAATATGTTGCAAGTCTGATCAAATTTACACTCAAAATAGTCAGCAAATATGATCACATTTGCACACAATGATTACACTGCAAGTCTGATTAGATTTACACCCAAAAAGAGTCTGCAATGCTAATCAGATTTGCAAAAAAAAAATATATTACAAGTATGATCAGATTAGAACTCAAAAGAGTCAGCAAATCTGATCATATTTGCACACAAAGAATACATTGCAAGTCTGATCAGATTTGCACTAAAAAAGAGTCTGCAGATCTGATTGAATTTTCACACAAAGATTTAGTAGATTCTGAAATCCATAAATAATCCCATTAGCTTAAGCAAAACAATTTTTACATAGTAAAATGTGATCAGTTACCATCAGAAAATTTGAATATGGATAAGATTCGACATATTTGATTCGAACATGCCCAACATATATATAGATCCAGTTTTAAGAAATCAACCATCCGAGATTCAATTATATACATATATGTATATATTCAGCCTACGTGAGCAAGAAAACAACATGCCTCTCTCTCTCTCTCTCTCTATATATATATATATATATATATATATATATATATATATATATGCATAACAGGAAAATCGTTAACTCATGATCACATCAAATCAAGAAAATTGACATCTACCATAAACATAGGTATTTCAGGATTTGATACTATAGGAAAATTGAAAATCATACGAAATAATCATATATACATATATAAATCGTCACTTTATATATATATATATATATATATATATATATATATATATATATATATATATATTCTTTTGAGTAAGATTTTCCTTTTTCCATCTAAACTTATACATAAAATCAGATTTATATGTATTTCTTCTTATATAAACTTAGAGAGAATCCCATACCTTAGATTGGAAACGAAAATAAGCCAAAAAAATTGTTGGATATTGGGTAGAAATGATGGATCTTCCTAGTTTCTTTTCCTCCTCCTTCTTGTTCTTCTTCTTCCTTCTTCGTTTTCTTTCTTTTCTTTATTTTTCCTTTTTCCTTCTCTCCCCCCTCTCTAAAAAATAAAATCTAGAGAAAGAGACAAGTTAGACCCTTATAATTTTTTTTGGGTCTTCTAGAGACAGGGTGATGTCCCCTCTAGAGTCCTCTCTATCTCTCTCTAACTTCTCTTATTTATCCTCTTATCCTCTTATTATATATATATATATATATATATTAATTAAAGATCTATCTAGAACACCTATTTAGGTAGAGTTCTACTCCACCTTATCTAATAAATACAATTTTGAAATTTAATTAATTAATATATTTATAAAATTATTAAATAATTACTTTTTAGAATATTTCAGAGGTTGTCGCCTCCCTCTAGAAGTCCTCTCATAGCAGAATTCTTTCTTAATTTAGCCTTTAAATTGATTTTAAAGTTTTAAATTGGTTACTCTTAGATTTTGAATCTGAATCCGGATCCCAACCTGGACCAGATCCTAGTTAATATGAGTCTTGGACTGAGTCAAAATCTATATCAACTCGAATTAAATGGATCGGATCTCATCCAATCCATGCAGAAAATACTAAAAATAAAGATGAGTGATTTTTGAAAGATGCAATTTTTAGAAGAACCATAACCCGATTTCAGAAAAATGAAATACCAATGTTCTCAGAATTATGAGACGCATCAAACAGTATACTTACCTGATTTTTGCCTCTAAATTTTGCCTGAATTTTGCTCAATTTTTGTTTTATTTTAAAGGTTAAAAATAAAAAGTTTTTCAAATATTATTTGCCTCATTTTGGTCTTGTCAGTGGGCCCTGGGCCACGCTCAGACCCAGCTGACGTCACCTATAATTGAGGATATTTTCTATGATTTTATCAACTTTATAAAATACTTTGACAAAATTTTAGAAATTTAGAATTTAAAACTATAGAAAAACATACGATATTACAAACCCAACTCGATTTGATTGGACCCATGGGTTTGGGTCGGGTCCAAAATATATAACCATAATGAAAGCAGGCCAGGTCTTGGGTATTGCAAATGAAGATATGAACCTGTTTGGACCTAACTCATTTTTTATACCTGACCTAAATGATTCTTTATATTGTAGAACCAAACAGACCCGAACCCATTTTGTTCTTGAACCGACCCAAACTTGAACCTGTTTCGTACCCAAACCGACTCGAACTCAAACTGATTATGTATCCAAATCTATTTTATAATTGATAGTGTGAGGAAATAACTATAATAATTAGTAAATATTATGTTATATAATCAATTAAATATTTAAAAGTGTTGATGAATTTAGAATTGCATTACCTTTTATTAATCAAAACTTTAATTGATTTTTTAAGATATACTTTCAATTGTCATATTGTTGTGAAAATTGTTGGGTTGAAGTGAATCTCAATTCTAAAGAATAATACTTAAGAACTCATTGAATTTGACACATTTTGAATATGATATGTCATTAACATCTTTTTATTTCAACTTAAAATTATTGATTGACATGAAAATATTCTTAAATTTTGACATTATTTAAAATAGTTAGTAAAATTCTCATTTGTTAGCATATAATGTTAATGAATACTTGAATCCATTAATTTACATATTTTTTTATTTGTAGGTAAATTAGGTCTATAATGCCAATTATACAAGACACAAGCTTAAATCGAACCCATTAAGACCCACTCATACCTAAACTCGTTCAACCATATGGGTCAACCTTTTGCATCCCTAGCACCCGTATTTCTGATCAATGTGATAGAGACTTTGATGATTTATGATGCACAAAGTGTTGCAGATAAGGATGGCAATGGATCGGGGGACAACGGGGCCCCACCCCTCCTCGTCCCGTTTGGATCGGGGATGAAGGGCATGAAACGGGGATGAAGGTGGGGATGAAGTTTAAAATCTATCTCGGCCCGTGCAGGGATGAACTTATGCTTTTCCCCGCCCCGCCTTGCCCTATCCCCAATCCTTCAAGGGATAATTATAGACCAAGGGGAAACAGGGCCCCACCCCCATCTCGCCCTCTTTTGGACCAGGGATGGAGGACATGAAACAGGGATAGAGACGGAGGGTGGAGGTTAAAATCCATCCCATGCTAAGATGAGGCAGGAATGGAGGTTAGGATTTTGAAACAGGGTGAGGGTGGAGACCATGTCCTCCACCCCGGTCCACTGCTATCCCTAGTTGCAGATAAAATCATGTTCATGTCACAGGAACAGATCATTTTGACTTCCGTACTGCCACTTAGCATGCTATGAGACAGTTTGGCACTTTATTTTTTAATGTCACTTAGCATGATATGACACACGATTGACACTATTTATTTTAAAATAATTATTTTATATATTTTGTTTTAAAACTACTATGTTTTTACATATTATACTATTTAAGAGATATATTTTTATATATTATTAATTAAAAAATGTCTTATCATGCTCATGCTTTTTATAAAAATCACATGCTTGTGTCTCGAACTTGTTTCCTATTTGTATCCATACCCGTATCTATGTGACAGAGAAAGCATATGAAAATTTCAAGCATTATCTCATGGATTTGTTACTCTACCAAGTCAAGTCAATCTTGGAGTTATTAAAAAATTTGCTTGTTTTTTCAAAAAAAAAAGAGCAGCATCTCTTTAGGTTCTTCGGTCATCCAAGGGTGTATATTCACATTTTGCTTTTTGTAGGCTAGGTTTGTTTAACCAATTTGATCAAAAGCAGTGGCAAGATCTTTCAAAGCTATCAAGCCCATGCGCCTCAATTTCTTGAGGTTCAGGAGCAGAGGTAAGTAAACTTGAGGTGCAAGTGGCTCGATTCTTTATCTGATTCAAACCCAAAGGAAGGTCGCTCGGGTGGATATGGTCCATAAAAAAATTTAAAAACAAGTTTTTGTTTTATGAATGGGTCGGATCTAGAAAAATCAGTGTCGGGTTCAGACAGATCCAAGTTGGAATTGGTTAAATACATAGATTTGGAAGCAGGTCAGAGCTGGTTCTGACTGACCCGCCCATCAGACAACCCAATATACTTTACACATTTTCTGCAAATCTAGTGTTAAAGAAGGTTGGTTCGTACATGGACCGAGAATCCCACCACGAGTTCTGAGTCGGATTTGGATCTAGAACCAAACTCATTAATTAGATCCAATGTCAGGTCAAATCAGTTCCAAACCATTTACGACCTTAAGGGGGCATTTGGTTCATGCTCTTTCATAGGAAAAGGCTCTCTTTCAAAAGAAATAAACCAGCGAAACAAGCATGTCTATGAGAAATACAGAGAGAGACCCACAAAATAAATGCAAAAAAGCAGCTCTCCTGTCAAAATGAGTTCATGCCCCCACTCCTAGGGAAGCACTTTCTAAGGGGTGTTTGTAACTGTGTTCCGCACTTTGTGTGGAATGCTGTCGATGCATGGAACAACGTTGCCATCAAATCCTGGATGCAGCGGAAGTCATGCATCCACTGCATTCGTGGAATGTCCCTCCCCCCATTACACTGGGAACAGGAACACAAGTAGGAGTGGGCAACTGGCCGGCCGGGCCGACCCTGCTCGCTATGGGCTGGGTTTGGGCCAAGGTTTTAGGGCTTGGCCCATTAGGAACCGGGCCGAAACCCGGCCAGTTATATATGTGGGCTTGTTTTGGGCCGGCCCGATGGGCTTGAGTTATTTATTATTTTTTAATAATATAAAAAATAAAAAAACTAACTATTGCATAGTAACTTTGGAACTATTACTATTTACCTAATGAGTTACATTAATTTTATAAAAACTCAAAAGATAGTTAATTGCGTGAATGAAAAGTTGAGAACTTGTTAATTATTACTATTTATAAATGAATTTGGGTCGTGCCAGATTGGTCTGCTTCATATTGGCCCATTGCGCCAATGGGCCGGGCCATGGGCTACTCTTCAAACCCGAGCCTGTTAAGAATCAGGCCATCTCAGGGCCGAGCAACACTTAAAGCCAGACGGGAAGAGCTCCAAACGGGCTCGAGCCAAGCCCGCCTGATGCCCACCCTTAGACACAAGGTACACCACTTAAAAAAAACTTGGACGGAGGGGGTCTACCCAGACCCTCTCTCTCTCTCCACTTCCCCTTCGTTCTTCTTCTTCTTCTTCTTAGGGCTTTGAATAAGAAATTGTTTTGATTAGGGATTTTAATCATATTTCTTTAACCAGGGTTCTTTATATTTAGTTTGATTAGGGTTTTCTTTTATAATTATATTTTTTTCTATGATTTTCTTTTATTAGAGTTTTTTTCTTTGATTAGGGTTTTGAATCAAATATTTTTAATTAGGACTTTTGAAACTTAGTTTGATTAAGGCTTTCCATTGATTTGATTAGGGCTTCTTTTCTTTGATATTTGTATATTAGGGCTTTGAATCAAATGTCTTTAATTAGGTTATTGATATTTAATTTGATTAGGATTTTTTCTTTGATTTTATTTTATTAGGGTTTTGAATCAAATATTTTTAATTAGAGTGTTATATTTAATTTGATTAGGGTTTTTCTTTTATTTGATTAACACTTTTTTCTTTGATTAGAGTTGTTTTTCTTTGATTTTCTTTGATTAGGATTTGAATTAGGGATTTTTATATTTCATTTTATGGTTTTAGTTTTTTATAATTTTTTCTTATAGTTTAGGGTTTTTTTTGTTTATTTATGGTTCATTTATGATTTATTTTCTTGTATTTATGGTTTTATAATTTATTTATGGTTTTTGCATTCATATATAAAAAATACAAATTCATGTTTTTTCTTAAATTACCCAAAATTTAAACATTTTTTGTAGTTGGATCTATTTTGATATCCATATTTAGTGCTAAAATCCATAATTTTTTGATAAATTGTTATAATTAGATCCAATATGACACTTATTAAAGTGTGTGTATATATATATATATAGTATCAACTTATTTTTTCTCAAATTACTCAAAATTTTAAATACATTTTTTTTAGCACTCAGATATAATCTGAAATTCATATCAGGCGTTAAAATCCATAATAATCATGTTAAAACACTCACATGGGCATTCACATCTCCCTCTTTGGAAAATCATGGACTTTCCCTTTGCAATCGTTTCATCCCGTGGAATGTATAAACGAAACCATAAAGCTAAAATAACTCACTTATAATGCCTTTTAAAACGTTATCTCATTCATTACATAAAACCAATTTCAGTGATCATGGCCCATGATTACAAGTAAACCTAGATTCCGCCACGAGGTTTAAAATGTACCATTCAAATAGGACCCCACAGGGCATGGGGCTGGACCTAGACCAACAAGGGTCCCACTTATTAACAGCCCTAATTGGTGTCAGTTGTGGCAGGGCATCGGTACCACAGCATGAGACTAAGTCATAACTCATACCAATCTCTTCCAATCACAGGTAAATAGCTAGAGCTGGCAACTGGGTTGACCTGGACTCTCCCATATAACAAAAAATACTTGCTTGGGTTTCATCATGTCATGAAAATAGAATCTCAAACCAGGATCCACATAATTTTAAAATTTAATTTTTATTAAAAATATATATAAAATACACGACAAAAATCATGACACCTGTCTTGCATATTGACCAAGTCGGCTCGGTGTGTTAAAAATGAATGACATTATGATTGTTGAATGAATGAAT
Organism: Nuphar pumila; assembly: GCF_984573655.1. Classification (NCBI taxonomy): domain Eukaryota; kingdom Viridiplantae; phylum Streptophyta; class Magnoliopsida; order Nymphaeales; family Nymphaeaceae; genus Nuphar; species Nuphar pumila. The sequence continues at coordinate 16,274,907 of NC_143265.1, read as the reverse complement.
TGAACATACACTTAAGTATGTAAATATGTTGAATGCATTATTGAGGCATGTAGACTGGAGGATGTATATACGCTCATCATTAGTCGGAGGGCCATTGAGCAAGTTGTAGCTATAGATTCGTATATATGATAAATGTGTTACATGTCCATACTCAAAAAATCCGGTTCAGGTAGGTATCGAATACAAACCAGACCAGTTGACAGCCCAAAATAAAATGTCGTATTACCAAAAGGTGAAAAAATCAAGTGCAATATAATTGCACAAATATTTGTTTATTAAGCATCTGATCACATTGATCTTGGGAACAGGGCCTGATGGAGGGCGATTAGGTGCTTAATGCACAAATTTTGTGCCATGTGAATGCACCCGATCCGATCCGGAATCTACCAAAAGAGACGTACCAACATTACGGTAGGAAGGGCAGGCATCATGAATGACGTTTTCTTCTTTTATTGGTGTCAAATCCACGTGGAACGACTTAATATCTAGCTCATGAAAAAGGCGTCCTATGTGGGACCCAGTCGCCCCCTTTTTACACTTTTTCCAAACCCACGTATCAGATCGCTCCCATAATGAACCAATGTCCACTTGGCTCGGCTCAAGCCGTATCAGAACCGTAACCCCCTTTGCCTCACTTGATAGACGGGTCAAATCCTAACAGTGATTTTTGTGCTTAGGGCTCCCATCCTCTGATAAGGACAATGTGTGGGTGAAGGGACAATTTGTCATGGTTTATGAGTCCTGTATTTCCACTAAAATATGAATCTCAAATTTTTAAGTTTAAAGAGATAGAGATTCAAACTTAGAGTGAGCTTACAACTTCTTCATTTTTCTGCTAAACCAATTAGACAAGAGGAACATTCAAGAAAACCAACCGGGGCATATGTTCGCTTGTCTGGTAAGAGAAGTTAGTGCACGTCACCTTGTGTTAGGACGTTTCAAGTTCGAATCCCAATGGTATATGGTTGTATAACTGGTAGGCTAACCCAAGCTTTGTCTGTAAAAAAAAAATAGCATTCAAGAAAACAAAATTGACAAGTCTGAGCCGAGTATGCGTGTAGCCGAGTCATCAGATCAAGCCGAGCCAAACACAATACTCACACGTCAGCAACTACAGCGTGAGGAAATCTGGATAACACTATAGCTCCCAATCATTATCTGCCACGTGTCTCTCAGGATGACAATTCTTGAAGATAACACCGATCTCTCCTTCTCCTTCGTGATTATTGTGAAATAAACTTTAAAAAGAGATGATAAATGTAAATGTTAAGGCCTATCGTAAGACAAAATTACAGCTTCGCCACTGACACACCGTTCACCAGGCTACTTCCTAATTGATTGAAGGGCTCGAGCTTTGGTCACAAATAATGGCACAAAATGAATGGCACCCAAAAATGAACCTCCAGCCGTCCATTTTACTGTGGTCGATGCTGTTCGTCTGCAAAATGAACGGCACCAAAACTTCTTGTAGGGCCCATAAGGTGGGAGCCATACTATTTGATGAGTTTTGGATGCCGTTTATTTTTTAGATGTTTTTTTTTTCTTGATTTATTACTCGAAGGAACCACATCCAGGGTCCAAGACCTGGTCCCACTGGCTCAGCCTGCATATCTACGGCCGTTATCTCGTAGGCGTAAAACTCCAAGGCTAGAACCCTTCCCCCAAAGTCCTATGCTCATTGTTAGCCCCCAATGAAGCCAATAGGGCTGGTAAATGAGCAGAGCGAACCAAACAGGGCATGTTCGGGCTCGGCTTGTTTGCCAGTAGATTGAGCTTGTGGCTGGTCTTGTGTTTGTGTTTAGCTGATCTCGAGCTTGGCTCGGTTCTGAATGAGACCAGTCAAACGCAAGCTGGTCTTCGTGCCTTCGGTATATCATGTTATTTATACATGATATATATATATATATATATATATATATATATATATATATATATTACATATTACACTTAATAGTTTATATTTTTCATGCATTTTTTTATATATTACACTTAATATATATTATATATACAACAACAACAACAATTATGCCTTCATCCCAAAACAATTGGGGTCGGCGATATGAACCAACAAAGAAAATCATTTTGGGTCTTCCACATGAATCCTTCTCCTCCATTCATTTTTATCCAAAGCCATGTCCTTGGTGAGGTTCAAAGCATTCATATCCTTTCCTATCACCTCCACCCATGTCTTCCTAGGCCTACCCCGACCTCTTTTAACTAATATATTTTTTCATTTCTCCATCCTTCTAACTGAAGCATCATTAGGCCTTCATCAAATATGTCCAAACCACCGTAAACGATTCTCTCTCATCTTATTTTCAATGGGTGCAACGCCTACCTTCTTACGTATCTCCTCGTTCCGAATCTTAGTTTTTATTGTATTTTCACACATCCATCTCAGTATACGCATCTCAGCTACACTCATTTTTTGAATATGATGTCTCTTGGCAGCCCAACATTCCGTACTATAAAGTAAAGCGGGCCTAATAGTCATCTTATAAAACTTTTCCTTCAACCGCAATGACATTCTACGATCGCACAACACTCCAGTTGCACTCTTCCATTTCATCCACCCAACCTTTATCCTATGATTTACATTTTCATCAATTTTTTCATACTTTTAAATGATAGATCCCAAATATTTGAAAGAATCATCCACCGGTATTTCTTGCTCACTAAGCTTCACTACACTCCCATCACTACTTTGTTGCTTACTAAATCGACATTCCATGTATTCTGTCTTACTCTTACTCAACTTAAAACCTCTTGCTTCCAATGTCTGTCTCCATAATTCTAACTTAACATTTACCCCAGCTTTAGACTCATCAATCAAAACAATATTATTAGCAAACAACCTACACCATGACACATTTTCTTGAATTGATCTCGTAAGCTCATCTATCACTATAGCAAATAGGAAAGGGCTTAAAGCAGATCTTTGATGTAACCCAACCGTTATAGGAAAATTGGTTGTCACCCCTCCACAAGTGCGGACATTGGTTACTACTTTTTCATACATATCTTGTACTAATGTACTTGAGAGAAACACCTTTCTTCGTCATTGTCCGAGCTCTCTCTAACCGAGCCGATCTGAATACCCTATGTTTGAGCTCGACTCGTTTAAGCTAAAGTTTGGATCACGAAAGAGTTCATGACGATCCAAAGGGACCCGACTCACCACCAGCTCAGCTGCTCGGTTAGTTTACCAGCCCCAAGCCAAGCCACTATAAAAACCATACAGCACCGACGAAAGAAATGGCCTTACGTAAAATTAGCCAAAAATGTGACATAAGAGAGAGAGAGCGAGAGAGAGATAGGTGTGAAAAGTAGACAAGGCCCACAAGCATTACGCCAAAAAGGCGTTGGCTTCTTCTTCTCATTTGCCAAAAAGCGAGCACAGCGCTGGGAGGGCATTAAAACAACCACTTCATCTTCATCCTTGTCTTCCCAACTCACACTAACAGCAGCTGTGAGTAAGCAAAAAGAACGAAGCAACCATCATCACCAATACCAAAAGGGAGAGCTTCACCTCGAGCATCCCTTACACACAGAGTGATGACGCCGAAACCTACAGATAGCGAGCTGAACCTGTTCCCCCTCCATCCGGAGAACCTCGTCAGTCACCTGTCCAGGGAGCCCGAGGACAAGGACATCTCAGGCAACATGGCGTGGTTCCTCCACCCGGAGGGCGGCGCCACGATGAGCGGCCTCCTCGGCGGCTCCCTCTCCGATGACGATCCCTCGTCGCACACCGCCTTCGCCGACTACAGCCCGGCTGGGCCGGAGAACTCCGAAGGCTCCGGCGACCTCGCCCTCACGGCCCTCCGGCACAGGGGCCAGGATCCAGAGGAGCCGGAGAGCTGGGTGTTCTATCCCAAGGTGATGCCGTTGGAGAGTGGTCGCCACAACTGCTCGTGGGTGGAGGAGGAGGCCTGCAGCAGCGCCGGGTTCGGGAGCTGCTCAGCCGTGGACGAACACCAGCATCAGCATCAGCAGGCCTTGTCGTTGAAACTGGACTATGAAGAGATACTCAACGCCTGGTCCGACAAGGGCTCGCTCTACATCGAGGGAGAGTGCCCCCAAACCGTTCCTGACGATGATTCTCAGATGACGGTCTCTCTCTCTCTCTCTCTCTCTCTCTCTCTCAAAATAGATTCAGTAATCAGAGAGTCTGATTGCAAGGGCTGGACACTGCTGGCCGGGCGCAAAGGCGTTTCACTTTTTTTTCTGTATTTTTTGGGTTTTGTCCAAGGTGTTTCGAACACCACTGCTCCAAAGGGAGAGGTGGAACACCGAAGTCCCGCTAGATGCAAGGGACAGTGTTCCAGACGTCCCGCGCGTCTGATGTTAGGATCGGGCGCAGACAGCAGCGACCCACCACGGATGCTGCTGTCTGCACAATCAAACGTGCATCACCTATAAAAGTAAGCATGTGTCCCTTCTTAGCTAAGAGAGCCATTGTCATGGATTCATGCCCACAAAACTCATTAGCAGTATAATTGAAAATCGGCTTTCTATTTATCTGGCTATTTCTTCTCCTTTCGATCTAGCGAGTTTTATGTGATCAGAACATGCACTACAACTTGTGGTTGCTTAAAAGCAATTTAATTGAAAAAGCGCCTCTCAGTTTTGTTATTTCCTCTCTGTTCAATCTAGCAAGTTTTATAATGTTAAAGCCGATAGACACTTTTCAGTAGGGGACGCAGCTGTTCTTCTTCTGGAGGTGTGCACTTCTCTGATTACTGGATCCATGTTTTATCTATCTATCTATTTATGTATCAATCTATCTGTGCAGTACTTGTTGTCATTGTTGGTATTATGTTACATCGTGTTATGGGTAATTAAACTTTAATTAACACAAAGGGACTATCTAATATAGGCAACTGGCGCCGAACTTAGATGTTCTCATGGCTATTAATTTGCATCCTACCAGTTTGGTTTACACTTGAAACGAGGGATTGGAACTTTTCCATTTCATTCTGGCTGTTGAGAAGATGGTTTAAGTCATCTGACACTTTTGGATCGGTTGTTTTAAAAGTTAGAGGGATCCTCTAAAAAACCAGGTTGACTTTTCAAACTTAGATTTTTAATTAAAATATTGAATTAAGCAAAAAAGCTTCGTGGTATTAAAGTATCAAAGACAGGAATTGTGGACAGAAGATTCTTGGTATTAATTCACAGCAGTAGTGTCCGATCTAAAAAAAATAAAAAATTATGGAAAAAATGTGATTTTCATCAACTATATATATATAGAGAGAGAGAAAGTAATGAGTAGCTCCTGAACAATCTTATCTCCTAAACCCTTTAGTTTAAAAGGACAAAGCTTCAGGTGTTTGATGAGAGAGAGAGAGAGAGAGTAGCTCCTAAACCCTTTAGTTCAAAAGGACAACGCTTGTGTTAGCCTAATCCAAATTCATACAAGTATTCTCTATAGTTTATGTAGGAAAAAACATATTAAGCATTTTCATGTTTAAATGTGTATTTAGAACAACGGAAATTCAACGGCTCATATTGCACCAACACTCGGTGAAATAGAAATCAAGGTTTTCTCATTGAATCAACTCAGGACGTGGTTGAAATAATAGATTATTATCCTTCCATAAAAAGGGAGAAACCATTTCCTTGTATTAAAGAATAGCATTTAAATGGTTGTCTGTTGCTTGCTAAAATGTGTGTGGCAATGCAGGTAGCCATGGAAATGGTATATGCGAGGAATATGGCATCATGGAGGGTGCCTGAGGTTGCATGTGGCACTGCAGAGGACATTGGGGAAGGAAAATTAGGTACAAGGAAGGCACGTGTCCTAAGGTACAAATTAAAGCTATGTCACAGGGACCCTTTAATTTATTCACACGTGTCATGTCTTATTTTATATTATTCATAATGGAAACATTAAAAAAATGTGTCCTTATTGTGTCCTGACATAGGTACAAAGAAAAGAGGCAGAATAGGCTTTTCTCCAAGAGAATTCGGTATGAGGTTAGAAAACATAATGCAGAAAAACGCCCACGCATGAAGGTAAGTCCACTCTCTCTCTCTCTCTCTCTCTCTGACCTTTTATTTTATCTTTTAAACATCTCGTTACACTTCTAAAAGAGTTATCTTTATTTTTTGCAGGGTCGATTTGTGAAGAGGATAGAAGGATTCTAGTTCCGTTATGCTTTTTATTTTTAGTTTGTCCAACAAGAGATTATGGATCTTAATTCTCCTCTCCCGTATTATTTGCAATTGTGACTATTAGAAACCTTAAGGATAAGATGGTACCCCATAAATGGCGTCAAATGTTTTCACTGTACACGCCATCCAGCTTCCTACGTATGGACCATTCCACAAATTGGAATCTCTAGTGTGGGACACATAGTTTTCCTATGCATGGACCATTCCACAAATGTGGATGTCTAATGTGAGAGGAGACATGCTTTATGTATTACTGAATAATTTTCCTTTGAAGGTAATGTACTGTAATTTTTTTTCTTTTGCAAGATGTGCTCCCCTTTTATGTTGGGAACATGCTTATTTTGTGTATTGGAGGGAGGAAAAAAAAAAGAATGTCTTCGTAGTGAAGGAAAAGTAAGAATGTCTTCGTAGTGAAGGAAAAGTTTGAAACCCACGGGTACCGCCCTTTGCCGCAAGGTCGAAGCTGGGTGTGCTCCCCATTGGGCAGGGGGCACCTGAAGGGTTTTACCAACCAGAGGCCAGCAAATGTGTTATCCAAAAAAAAAAAAAATTTGTTGTATGGTAAATGGAAGAATCCAATGCAGTTGCAAAACTGTGATTTACGCCATAATCAGAATTTAATATCAATGCAACCCGAGGCATCAGCCTCGAGTATTCAATAAAGAAAGTAGAGGGAAGAAATCTGGAGTTATAGTTGAAGAGGAAATGCGTGCACTCTTTGAATAAGTTGATTTGCAGAAGACAATGTACTCTCCAAACAAATGGGGAAAATGTTGCTGTACTATTGTCATCTACTGCAATATGGAAAATCAGAGAATTTGAGTTTTATGCAAAAATGATAAATCATGACAAGATCAAAACATCAACATATGCTAGATGAAGCCAAACAGAGGCTGGATCAGGTGCAATCACATTGCACAAAGTGCATTTGCCGCTGCACCTGGCCACCACCCATCATTCTGATACAGATGTGGGGCCCAACAGCTGATTGGTGGTGGCCAGATGAAGCGGCACATGCACTTGTGCAATGTGATTGTTGCACCTGATCCAAATTCAGTGAAACATGATACCTGGATTTTTAAAACGGAAAAGAATTTTCATCAAAATCTAACTCTCAGTTAGAGGATGAAGACTCATGTATCCTATGATTTCATCGTTGTATACAAGGAAAACAGTACAAAGAAAAAACCTGCTTGGTTTTAGCATATTTTATCAAGTATGGGAAACATTACATCGGATGCAAAAAAAGCTGTCAAGTGATTGGTTGGGGCACATAAGGGATCATTTAAGAGATCCCTCGATCCCAAGTTTACATCCGACTGCTAGAAAGATCCATCATTTTGTGCATGAGTGTGAAATGCTTGCTATGCTCGTGGGTTCCAAATCCCAAGTATGGGAAACATTATGTTTGGTTTAGTAAAAGTTGGATCATATTTTTCTAACTTGTATGTTGGATTTTCTGGGGGTTGAAAAATCAATGGCCTATGATGTAGGAAAATTTCAACCCTCATAATAAGTACGTTTGCAGTGAAAAAAATACAATTTAAGGGTTGATTCCTACTAGTTTGGCCATGCTGAACACATTCATGTGGTTAGATCTGATCAAGATGGCCTCCTCATATGAGTTCCAACTGGGGGGTTCGTACTCATAGCAGATGATAGAATTAGAACAGAAATTTATTTTTACAGCTTACATGGGTCCATATCTCTTGTTTTCTATCAATCTCTTATTTTGATTTAACTCCTCAATTTGATATCTTGGTGCTAGTATAGACAAAAAATCCCTTATGATCGACTGCTATGATAAATACCTACACTTTGCATTATTTGATTAATGACAATTTTGTAAATTCCATTTGCTATACAGATTCTCAAGGAATTCATTAGAGGAATGTTTCCAAGCAAACTAGTTTAATTTTGCATATTTCTACCGGTTTTCCAAATTAACCCTGCGAGCATGTATAACTTAGAGAAAATATGTAATTGATTCATAAACATCCTTTTTTTTCAAAGGTGCAACCAATCAATATAATTCTAAAATAATTGAACTTCAATTTCTTGGTCTATTTCTGCAATTTTTGGAATTGATAAAGTTATTCCATCGAGCCCTAATCAATAAAGCTATAAAATCCCTCAAATTTGATCTAACTAAATCCAAATATTGTAAACATTCCTTCATCTTACCATCCTAGAGCATCTTAAGTTTCCCACTTTTCAAAAATATCCTATTATTGGTTCACTCTTTACTGATCCATATAAAAACAAATCAATTTAACAATGATGGCATACATATATATATAAAAACAAATCAATTTAACAATGATGGCACACATATATATTCCATTTACTGAATCATACAAAATTTGGTTTTATCTAACCACTCCCCTTTATATATATATATATATATATATATATATATATATATATATATATATATATATATATATACACACACACACACTACAGTGGATCGTCAGACGCACCAGGCGTTGGACGAGCTCAGACATGCGGCCTTGTGCTGGGCATCAATTTTTTTTCAAAAAATTGACATTTAGCAGCGGTTTTGGACCACGCTAAAGGCCTGTTTTCTGTCCTGGTCTTGCAATCAAGATAAAGAGAGAAAAATTTGCGCCCAGGCACGATCAGAAAAGCAAAAACTGACCAATTTGGGTGGTACTTTTTAGGTGTATGACGATACACCCTTTCTGTACAATTTCCCTCCCCACCACACCTCTCTCTCTGGTCTGTCAGATGATGTTTGACAGAGTGCTGCTGCAGGCCTTCCGCAGTTTCACTCCCCACACCATCTACTCCCAACCCCTCCCTCCTGCTGCAGTTCCCCATGCCATATGCCCTCTCCCCTCCCCTCCTCTCTCAAGCCATTTCACACCATTACCCAAAAGCTCCATGTAGACTTGGCCACCATCGTTGCTCAGGGTGAGCTCAAGCTTGACGGTACTCGCTCCAATCTCTTTGTGAATATCATGATAAATTCATGACATTGGGAATTTTATTGTGATGAAAACCATTTGAATTTATCACTATTCTAGCGAGATTGTCTTTTTTGTCAATATCATGATAAAGTCAAAACACTGGGATTTTATTTGTGATGAAAATTGTTTGAATTTATAACAGTTATAGTGGGGTTTGGGTTTTTTTGTTCATATCATGATAAATTATAAATATCAATTATGCTTTTCACAAAGTTTAGCAATTAATTAGACCCAAGTGGTTTAGCGTAGTGGAATAGGGCTTAGGCCGTTTGTCCGGCAGCCTAGGTTCAAATCCCATGGGCATCATCCCCCTGCGTAAGCCAAAGATTGGCTACTCTCTGGTGTCGAGGGGTAAACTCTCAGGGTTTTAGGCTGCAATCTTTGGGTTCATCGAGGGTCCATGTTGGTCGGTTTGTAAGTCAAGAATGAACAAGTATTGGGCCCTATTATGAGGTACTAGTTAATCCTTGTAAAGAACAATTATCAGTGAAACATGATATGAACCACATTCAACCCATTAATTTCTTCTATAGTGATATGCATTAGGAACAGTAATTCTTTTGCATTCAAGAAGACATCAGAAATTTTGCGGGTGGGGCGGTGACTTCACTTTCATAAAAAGTGGTCGTTCTGTATGAAATATGGTGCACTCTGCACCATGTGCCCTTTTCACACGAAATTATACTAAAAGGGGGTTGAAACAAACACTACCATTAGAATGGCTTTTCCTTATCGTTCCTCCATATTCAGTTCAACACAGAGGTGAATATCAGGACACAGCCTGCATGCAATAGGTTGGGTCGGTCCTTGTACCTAATGCAAGCTCATATTCAATTTCCTGTAAAATAAAAGAATATTTGAACATAAAAATTGTTTTTGACATTTAATTTTGTTCAATACAAAACATAATACAGGTCTATCACCAATAGTGTTCATTAAAAACTACACTAAATTTTTTTACATCATTTACAATATTAATTGAAGACTGGCCGAATAAGTTTTCAGGTTATCTGATTGACTCTTCATGAATTTCAGAAGTTTAAGTGCCCTGTTCTCAATTGATTGTAACCTTTGCTTGTGATCTAAGACTTAAGACCAGAGTTACGGGAGGCTTCATAGATAGGTGGGAAGCTAGCAAACGTCTGTCCCTAGTATTGAGGGGTCTTCCTTGGTGGAGCTGTACGTTGGGGGCAGAGAGAGAGAGACCCACCACACACATTGTTGCCCAGAAGAAGGCTAGGGGAGAAGACCCTGCAAAGGTTAAACTTCTGCCTGTGACCAGCAACGCGATGTTGGAGAGGGCACTGCAGAACAAACGGATGCGGCTGGCAGGACGCCTGCTTGAGGGGTGAGAATTGCAATGGAATGGAGGATTGGGGAAGGAAAGCGCAATACAGTGGTGCATGGGGAGGGAAAGCGCAATACAGTGGTGCATGGGGAGGGAAAGCACAGGACACTCCATTTGCGTGAAAGTTGGACAGTGGCAAGGAGCGAAACGACCTGTCAAAGTATTTTTACCATTACTACTAACTGTCACGGGATTAAAAGCTAAGGCCCTAGTGACATACCCCGTGCTCTCCAACACGGAAAGCTGTATGTAGCGAATGAGCGTAAGCAGTCACTAAAAGTGCTCATGGGTGCATCGCACATACAATCACATAAAAAGTGAAAGGTTAGAAAGCAAGGAAGAAATATTGCAAGAAGGCAAGAATGCAAGAATGCAAGAATGCATAAACTTATAGCAAAAAAAGTGTGTCCCTTGAGGATCTTTAAGGCAAAGCTCATTTACAATACACTTTTGTCAATCTGAAACACGCTCTCCTACCTAAGTTGGCACTGACCTTGGCATCAATCATTTATGGTACTCATCCATGAGCTGATAATGTTTTCTCGGATGCTTTCTCCCAAGTTGCTTTACTCTCTAGTAGTCCTTTTCAGTTCACCAAGTAGTCCTTTATTTCAGTTATGTAGTTATTGGAGTGGTTGATCGATGATCACTTTTGGTTCTTTGCTCATTGTATTAGTTGCTAAAAGCGTATATTGTAGAATGAGAGCATGTTGAGGTATGCTTTGTTATAGATTGTTCTTGTTTTCATGAACCAACTTCAAGTTGGACATGTGAAAGACTTGATGCACTTAACAATTTGTTGGTAAGTTCAACTTGTACGCTAAGTTTTCAATGGCCCTTGTGATGGTGAAGGGGTTGTCATATTTACGAATGAGGTCCCGATGGTGACCTTGAAAGATAGTTGTGTGCTCAAAGAACTTCACCAACACCTTGTCTCCAACGCAAAATTTTGTAGGTCAGCGCTTCTCACTCACCCATTTCTTCATGCACTTCGTTACCTTATTCAGATATGCCTTCACCAACTCCGCCTAGTCTTGATAGTTTCTAACAAACTGGTATGCATAAGGTGTTTTTCCATATCCTTGAGCATCAAGAGAGTGTAGAATCTGTGGTTGTTGTCCTATTGCAACTTCAAATGGACTGTGTCGAAGATATTTTTATAGCATGCCATTGACTCGCTTTGTCTGCCATCAGTCTAGGAATGAAAACTCATGCTGAAATGCAAGTCCGTCCTCATCAATCAGAATACCTCTCGCCAAAACTTTTGAGTGAAATGTGCATTACATTCATTAACAATGATCTCTGAGATTCCCCAATGCTTTACCATGCGACGCACGAACAACTTTTTAGTGTTAGCAGCTAAGCAAATGACAGGGGCATGTACGAAAATAACATACTTCAAAGACATGTCCACAAGCACAAGAATTATATTGCACCATTATGCAATAGGCAAGTTAACAATGAAGTTCATAGTAACACGCTCTCATGGATGGCTTGGCACTGGTAATGACTCCAACAATCCTATCGGTCTCTATGGCCTTATCTTGCTGATAAATCAAGAAAGTGTGTATGTATTTATCAACATTGTTGCACATCTGTGGCCAGCAGTATGCATGCTCCAATAACGCTAACATCTTTGGATGGCCTGGGTAATAAGCCCAACATGTATCATGACACTCTTGCATCAAGTGCCTTCGCAAAGTACTCTGCCATGGGATATACAAATGATAATCAATGGTGTGAAGCAAATCATCTTCCAACTAGAACTTTTGGGTTTTTCCTTCCTTCACTAAAGTGACAAGTTGGTGAGTCATCAAATCATTCTTCAATCCTTCTTGAACCTATTTGAGAAGTTCATTCGTTAGCTAGCTAGTGTTGCCTTCCCCTTAATGCAGCATTCTATGTTCTGCCTTTTGATTCAATGCATCATCAATGACATTGGTCTTTCTTGGGTTGTAACATCTAAAAATTTTCAATGTTTAATAAATTTTAAAAATCAATTCTTTATGAATACTAAACAAGTTTAGATATGATTTGAAGTCTAAAAAACCTGATTTGAATAATTATTGGATTCAAATAATGATCTGAACTCATATATGAACTTTTGACGAATCCAAATAGAGAGTTTTTCAAATTCCATAATTCAGGGATATATTCATAAATAATTAAATTTTCAAGGATAAAATAGTAATTTTCCACTCCAGTGGCATATCCAAGCAAATTCCTCAACTATAAAGGAGTAAAAAGGTAATTTTCATGTCAGAGGTATTTTTCAGAGAATTAATAAAATTGTCAGTTATAAAACGGTAATTTGTCATCCCAATAGCAAGTTTAGGTAAATTTCTAAACCAGTGAAGGGTAAAATAATAATTTTTTATACCTAAATGGTATTTTGGTTATATGGGATTTGAATAAGGGAAATTATGGTATAAATTTTGGGTATTAAAATATTATTTAATATTTTATTATTATTTAATAGATAGAACATAGTTTTTTGAAAACTATGTTCCTTGGGTGTCAAAATTTTAGAGAGAGGGTGACACTCTCCCTTTATCTCTAGCTGATACATGGCAAGGGAGAGGGTGAGTCACCCCCTCCCCTCCCAAAAAATTGACACATAGGAGGAGTGTGGAACCCAGAGGGGGCGCCACCTCCTTAATAGGCTATAAATAGCCCCCCACCCCCTTTCTCTCTCTATAACTTTTTTCTCTCTCATTTTCTCTCTATAGCTTTCTCTCTCTCCAAAATCCTCTCTTTCTCTCTCTAACCTTAGCTCTTCTCTCTAGAAATTATAACCCAACCCTCTGTTAAATTTTTGGTTTCTTTTGTCAAAACCCTTCGATCCCCTTCCCTCTATCTAAGTACGGTCCTCATTCCTTTGAAGGAATGCTGACGGGTCAGAATCGGCTTCTGAAGTTCAAGTAGTGAAAGTTTTGCTCATTTTGACAGAAATTTCAAAATTTGACCGCAGGAGCACTACCTAAATTTTTATAAATAAGGAAAGTTCTCATATTCTTCATCTTGACCCTAGCATGTGCTCGTACAATATCTTGTTCCATTCCTAAATCCTTAGGATTTTTTTTATTTAAATTGAGGCAATTTTACCAAAATTTAATTCAACCTAGCCTCATCACAGGAGAGGTTCTGTTAAATTTTGTATAAATGCTTTTAAACATTTAGAACAATTATAACATTAGTTATGGCAAAAATTTTATAAAGATTTTTTAAAAATAGAACTATTATAGCAGTAGTTATTATAAAATTTTTATAAATATTTTTAAAATTTTGAATAATCATAACCAGAGTTCTGACAAAAAAATTACAAATATTTCAGAAATTTCTAATTATTTTAACATAAATTATGTCAAAAATTTTGTAAATATTTCAGAAAATTCAAACTTCTATAAAGGAAATTCTGTCAAAATTTTTCGAAACCCTTTTTAGATATTCGAATCATTTTTTTTTAAAACCTTGATTACAATTTTTACAATGCAAAGTCATGTCAGAATTTTTATAACTCGAAATCAAGTTCAAGACCTTTTTCGAATATTTGAGTTATTACAAAGGAAACTTTGTAAAAAAATTATAAAAAAAAATTAAGATCATTTTAAAATAACTTTTTAGATTTTTTAGAGGTTCTTAAAAGGGTCTTCTTTAGTTTATATAGGGTAGGTACTGCCCAAAATTTAGTATAAAAAACATAATCTATTATGATAAAAATTTCTACCAAAATACTATCAACAGTGATCCTTTTGTCCTACCTCGATATACTAGTTACTACATAAAAATCAAAGTAAGTTATTATACCAAAAGCTTGTAATTTAAAATATTAAATATATTTTAGATACTTGTATCAGAATTGTATATGTAAATTATGTTAACATGAACAGTTGTATACCCTTATCTATGTTTGCATGCATTAATTCAGGTTACTATGACTTGAATGCTTGTTATAAGATTGTTGTTCAATAATAAGATTAGGATTTAATGAAACCCTATAGGCTTTGAATTAAAATGACTGAAGTTATTGTTTATGAAGTGAATTATTTTGGTCAGGTTATGGCCAAGGTTTGAGCAACATTTGTTGTCATGGAGCATGTTGATGAATGTGTAGCATGAGATTATTGTTGTATTGAAATTTTTCTTATGTGCAAGTTGTTAAATGAATCATGCTTACACATAAACTTAAAGTGATTTTCTGTCTTCATAGGTGAAGTGCTTGTATATACAGAGCAACATTGAATGAGTTAAAAAACCTAATGAAAAAGCATGACATAATGCAGTTGTGGCTTACCTTGTAGAGGGTAGGTGGTACAAGCCTCGAGTGACATGTGAAAATATTTTTATGAGTGATAGATTCTCATGGGTTTCCAATCATTTGCAGGTTTTGAAGATCGGGGTAAGTAACCGCCCCAATTTCTACAGAAGTTTTAGGATGCATCTGAATCAACGTTTTAGTAGCCCTTGGTGGAATTCTTCCAGTTGCATATCATTTCCCTT
Organism: Nuphar pumila; assembly: GCF_984573655.1. Taxonomy (NCBI): domain Eukaryota; kingdom Viridiplantae; phylum Streptophyta; class Magnoliopsida; order Nymphaeales; family Nymphaeaceae; genus Nuphar; species Nuphar pumila. Next base: position 16,259,889 of record NC_143265.1, on the reverse strand, counting down.
GATATTCATACACTAGTTATTTTGGGTAATTAAAATACACATGGTATAATAAACCTTCAAATGGTCTTGAATGTATGACGATTAGTGGTCTGCGAGTACCTGTGGGGTTAATAAATATCGAAACAAAAACTCTAATATTTGAATAACTACTTGCAAAACAATAGACAATATCATTGTTATTAAATGCATAAATTGTTATTTGTATTAAATGCATGAGTGATTATTTGCATCATACTGAATACATAAGTTGTTATGTACTTTATGTAACCTGAATCTGAATTCTTGAATATGTATTGATATTTTAAATTACCTAAAATTGGTATTTACTTACCAAGTTGTCACAAGTCATACCCCGTGTTATGGAGTAATACAGGTTCAGGTACAAGATACCTTATACGATAATGGTTACTGGATGGAAGTGCTATCGAAGAATCATGATTTTCAATATCTTGGAAAAACTTTAAGATTTTTATTTTTCAATCCTAAATGTCTAATTGTACAAACATTTGTAAAGAACTGTATATAATGTATGTTTGATTTAAATTATGCCTTGAATTATATTGTGGTTCTTAGAATGTAACCAACACACAGGTGGTCTTAACTTCATCTCCCTCAGTAATTCTTACCTACCAATAACTTGATCTCAAGTATAACTTCAAGAAAATTTAGGCCTATCTAAGTTGATCAAATAAGTCTATGATAAAATAAAATGGATACTTGTTCTTCAATGTTAATTTGTTCAATGCTTGATAGTCAATACACAAACGCTTTGAGCTATTATGCTTTACCTGAAACAACACAAGCTCTAAAGGGTGCTTTGGATGGTCGAATAATCTCAGCCTCAAGCATTTCATCCAGTTGCTTCCACAATTTTGCTCACTCAACATTTGCCATGCGATACGGTATCATTACAGGTGATCATGCACCCGATACTAACTCAATATGATGGTCTACCTCATATTCTTACCTGACATCACATCACCGAACTCCTTCAATACAGACACTAAAGCCTCTTGGACTGTGGACACTAAACACTTGCAATGATTCTCTACAGGCTATGTGGCAATCATGCAAGGTTGATTTTTTTCCTCAAAACTGACAAGATTCAAATGAGGCATCGACATTGTCTTATTACTTTGTAGAAATTTCATTCTAATGATGACCTTGAAAACATCCATCGAGGCTACAAAAAATGTGCCCCTTCTAGACCAGCTCAGGATGCATATCGGCGCATCATGAACAACTCCATAAAATCGACTAGGCTTTAGAGTTAACCGCTTTTATTCAACTCTCTTTTTTTTCTCAACGCAATCTCAATCACTCTGTTTCTTCAAGAGAAACAAAGTTATGCATGGCATCTGTATCTACCAAGGCTTTGGTGAGTCTCCCATTTAGAAGGACTTCCAAGTAGATCAAATCTTTGCTTACAAGTGCTTCTATGGTAGGTGTTACCTTCACCACATTCATCATACGCATGGCTCCCATAGTTAGCTCTTCTACAGCGACATCCCCCTCTTCAGCTTGAATGGTGTTTGCAACTCTGGGCTCGCAGTTATCTATATTTTCTTGACCATGATTCTTGTTGGGAAACCCATTTTCCCAGTGATCACCATGACAGTAATAGCAGTCATGATGATGATGATAGTTTCACCCTCGATAGTTATTATTCCTATGTTGATTATTATTTTGTTTATCTTGTCGGCCACAATTTTGGTGGTTATCACCTTGTTGGTGCTCATTGTCAACATTATCCTCTCGATTATTTCTTCTATTATCCTTTCTATTATTGTTGCTATGGTTATTTTTGAATGCTCTACCTTGAAATGGCATGTCGTGTCGATGAATCATAGTCATTCGCTTTGCAACAGCAAGTGTTGTAACAAGATCTGGAGGGTCCTACTCATTCAGCTCTGTAGCAGTCCACCCTTGTAGTCCATACATGAAGTGGTGCTTACAATTTCCATCAGTCATATCATTGATGTCCAATATCAACAAGATAAAAGCCTTGACATAGTCATGCACTTATTTTGTTTGCTTCAATGTCATCAACTTGTTACAGGCACTCTTTCTTCATTATTTGGCAAGAAGTGGTTACACAATTCTCTCTTCAAATCATCTCATGAATTCACCACAACATGTCCATGTCCAACATCACCTAGGTGGCATCTCCACCATAACATCGCATCATCTGCAATGTACATCGATGTGGTGCGTAATTTATTTGCACCTTTTTTAACTCCTGTAGCATCGAGAAACTGGTCTATTAGGTAAATAAAGTTCTCCAAGTCATTCGAATTGTGAGTACCCTTGTACTTCACAGGCTCAGGCAACTTGATACACGACCTATCCCCATGTGTCACATTTTCTTCAGTCGAGATAGTTCTCAACTGTCGCTTTAGCTGATCATTCTTTCTGCAGACATCGGCCTTTTTTTACCATAGTATTGAATCTCTCTAGCAGATCTTCAAATTTAGTGATAAGACTATCCACACAGTCCTCCGCTTCTTCCACTCCATGCTTGATCATTCTTGAATCGATTTTGTGAACATCTTGTGTGCATCTTCAGAGCGCTTCTGTTGACGGTAGAGATATCCAAGGTTGGAAAAAGAAACATGAGACTGTTCTGGGGTTGATAACAACAATGCTCCTTTGTATCCCTCCTCAGAAAGCGTTGGATCATCAGACAATTGCAATGAGATACATAAATATTTAAAATGCATCTCTAAAATTAAATAAGACTACATGAGTACACAAAATGGAAATGAAATAGTTAATACAATTATCCAATACCAAGATTTGACCATGCATAGCTGCAGTGATTATGGCATGCTACTGCAGCTTTTAGATAGTCCTGTGATTTCTTGAACTGTAGGGTGCAAAGAGAGTGCAGCCCAAGTAGGTGCCACTGAACAGCATCATCTGGATCTTCAGATATCACCTTCAGAAAACAAGACTCGAATTATATCAACAGAAACAGTATGAAAGATGCTAAGGATGTGACTTGCATAATGAGAATTCTCATGTTGTGGGTGAATGAAATACAGAAAACTCTAGAATGGTGTCAAAGTTCCACCAAATTTAAAAAATCTAGATAGATGTGGTCTTTTCAACAGTGTTTATTTCTTGGAAGCTCTGGGGCCTATGGTACCTGACAATTCTCATGACCCATGTTAGAAACCCTAATTAAGGGGAGTTCCTTTTGCCACCACCTTCTGTCTTACCCAAACGCACTATAAGCTTTCTACTTTCAGATTCCTTCACAATCATATTTAACATATATCTAGGCGAGCATAAAATTCATCTTATATAGAGTTTCAATAAATGCATGATTTACTCGGCAAAGATTAGTAACAAGCATTTGCATGAACAAGCTTAGGCATCTACACTCTACAGAACTTCATTATTCAGTGTGGATGTCCACAGCAAATTTTGTTGAATTAATTTTAAACAAATACAATAATTTTATACATTTAAGGGAAGTGGTGGTGGTCTTGGGTTGAAAAAGGGAAGTGGTGGTGGTGAAGAAAGGGGTAGTGGTGGTGGCAGTGGTGGAGATGGTGATGGAGGGGTAATGATAGTGACGGTTGAAGGGGTGGTGATGGCAGTGAAGGGGTGGTGATGGTGATGGTGGTTGCAGTAGTGATTATGGTGAAAAGGTGGTCGTGGTATACAAACATAAACCATGAACAACATTAGAAACTTGGAAACAAGTTCCAGAAATAGGTCATCAATGAATACAAGCATAAACGGTGAATAGCATCAGCAACTTGAAAATTAAGTTCCAGAAATAGGTCATTGATGAATACAAACAAAAACCATGAATAGCACCAGCAACTTGAAAATAAGTTCCAGAAATAGGTCATTGATGAATACAAGCATATCCATGAATATCATCAACAACTTGGTGACTAAACACATAAACAAGCAGTCCTTTCAACCAAAGATTATCCATACGTGACCAAACATAAGTTCCAGAAATAGGTCATCAATGAGTACAAGTACAAACCATGCAATAGCATTAACAACTTGTACTCTGAATACATAAACAAGCAGTAGCAGCAACAGGATGTACCAAAGCAAACCACAACTTGGTTATACCAAACAAAAACAAATGTTCACCATGCAAATAAATATATAAAACAGTTTTCTTATGTGCGAATATACAAGTGCAAACAGTACCTGCTGCAGGATATACAAGGCTCTTTCTTCAACCTCTTTTAAGTCCATTTATACATTTCCAAAACCTGGTGCAATTTCATGTTGTGCACTGTGAACCATTGCAAGTCCTGCCCACGTGATACGAGGTTCAATGACAGCTGGGTCACCTTCTCTAAGGATTGAAGTCATTTGATAGGCAGCCCATTGTAATGAAGTATGCGTAATTACAAGCCAAAGATGCAAAAGCATCAACTAAATCCAATAATGGACAATTACAAAAGCACAATGAGCATACAAGCAAGAAGTCCACAATGAGACAATACAAAAAGCCTTAAAAGGCAATGCCAACAAGTAAAGAATAAAAATCTTATTAAAGAAGGGTTAGAATACTTGAGGAGAACAAAGGGGAACATCCCCTATTTATACACAACAAATGAGGAGAGGGGAGACCATTGGGATCTCCCAACGGTCACATTTATGACCGTTGGGGCCCCAACGACTCCATGAGTGGGCCCCAATGATATTAAAAAAAAAGAAAAGGAAGAACACTAAAAGAAATATAAAAACTAAATTAGAAAAAATAGTTGTTTCTAGAAAACAACTATGAATACATATGAAAAGATGAAAATGCCCCTATAGGGCAAACTAGACAAATTATATATATATATATATATATATATATATATATATATATATATATATATATATATATATATATTAACACCTCTCCTCAAACTTACACTGCTCTTTTTGTTAGAAATATAGGAAAAGGTATAGTTGCTTTATTGTTATATGTTGATGACTATGTCACACGGACTCAACTCGGGGGTCGACGCACCCGCGTCGATACGCCCCGACAAGGGCGTGGCTTCGGACATGGGGCAGACACGGTTAACCAAGTGTCAGACTCGGTTAACGCACCGGGGCCGAGTCCGTCCATATTTTGGACTCGGTTAACTTTGACTGAGTCTATTTTTGTCTATTTTTAGGGCAAAAAACTAAAAAAATGAATTTTTATATATTTTTTAATATATATATATATATGTACATTTTTAAAAATATACACACACACACACACATATATATATATATATATATATATAGCCATGTCCCTATGTCCAAAATTTTTGAAATTGTGCCGCACCCATGTGACATAGGTTGATGATATGATTATCACCAGAAGTATTAAAAAGATAATTAATAATATTAAAAATATTCTTAAAGAAATTTTGATACGTTTGGCGTTGGCTTTTCGGGATATTTTTAAGGAATTGAAGTTGTGTACTCTCCAAGAGGATACATCTTGTCTTAAACAAAATTGGCTTATGGTATTATTGTTAAATTGGGATTGTCAAATGATAAGGTGATTGATACCCCGAAGGTTATCAATATCAAAATGAGAGCAAATGACAGATCCTTATTGAAAGACCCTACTCCCTCTCAACTACTAATTGGCTCTCTTATATACTTGTTCATCACTCGCCCTTACATTTTTCATGCACTTCACAGTGCAACCCAATTTCAACGTACACCTACAATTGTTCATATAAGTGTTGTAATAAGAATCATTAGATATTTGAAAGACACTATAATCAATGGGCAATTTTTATCATCTTTGGATTTAATTGCCTATAGTGACTCTGATTGGAAAGAAAACCCTAATCATCCTATCTCAACCACTGGTTTATACACTCTTTAGGTTGAGCAAAGAATGACCAAAAAATAGTTGTCTATGTTGCTTCTACACTCTTCTAAAGTTCAGTCTGGGTGCCAGATCACTGTACAAACACAAAGTTAGCAAGAATATATATTAACAACCTCAAGTGTGGTAGTTCTAGTGTGATTGGATCCTTAGAGAAAATGAAGACCATAACTGACAGACTTGTGATTGTATCATGAAACCATAAATTCTCAAGTTAGATCAGCATCCTAATTACACTCCAGTTTGATAAGAATCTATGTGTGATCAATTAGCATTCTCAATCATAAAATTGAACTTCAATGTGACAAAAGCATCATTATCCCCTAAGTGGTGGGCCTAAAGCTGATAATTTGCTCACTTCAAAATGTGTATGCAATATTAATCATCCCCAACTTCAAACACTTCCCCAATACATTCTTTGGCCTTTCCATCGCTATTTGAATAGATGAAAATGGTAATGCGAAATCATATGCAAAAAATCAATCAAACAATCAATCAGGAAAATTACTAAATCAAACCCATGCAATGGCACGTAAAAACTACAACTACAATTATAATTGTGACGAAGAACATACCGGCACATAAAACTACAACTGCAACAAATCAAAGAGAAACAAAAGCACAAGAATTTATGCTTGCAAAACAGAAAAAAACTGGAAAGGTTGTGTTGGGGAGGAGGGCATTTGGGCTCCTTATCCGCCAGAAACTCCTCCCCCTCGCTTTCGGACGGATCATCGTTAAGGTTGGCGATAACCGCAAAACCCTTAACTGATTCCTTTGGCTTCAGATCGACTTCCTCATCATTGATTTCCCCTCTTCACCAACACCTCTCCGTCAGCCTCACCCACGGCGGGAACCCAGCAGTCCGGCTTGGGATTGGGCGCAGGAACCAAGGAAGGGGTTTGAATGAAACGGTTTCTAGAAATATGGATAATTTCCATATAGATAAATAGTTACCCATTTGTAGAGATATGGCTGTTATAGAAAATCAATCAGATCCTAAAAATTCAGATCTTGTTGCCAAATGTAAACCTTCCTGGTTCTATAAAGGAATAACCCTCTCACAGAGAAGTAGAGAGGTTCATCACAGTGGATGTATGCTCCATTGTTGAACCACTATAAACATTTTCTTCTTCATTTGTTTTTCCTGTTAATTTACATGCTATCAGAGCCTTGTAAGGCCTAATTTGTTTTTTTTTCTCTCTTCGTTCTGGTTTGGGCTGCACAAATGGCAAGCAATGCTGGTTCTTCATGCAATCTCTCCTCAGCCCCAGTCATTCAATGGAATGCCTTTTCCAGTTTGGTGTCGGTCAAGTTAGATCGTTCCAACTACTTGCTATGGCGTTCTCAGATCGAAAGTGTGAGTCAAGATTTAATGAGGTACGTTGATGGTTCATATCCTGCTCCTGAAAAGTTTTTGGATAACAAACTCAATCCGGAATATCACTCCTGGCAACATGCAAACCAGCTTGCCTTAAGTTGGATTAAGGCAACTGTTACTGAACCAATTCTGGCTCAGCTAATTTGTATTTCTACCGCTCAGGATGCTTGGAAAACCATTGAGCACCTTCATGCCTCACAATCACATATAAGAGTTATTCATCTGAAAAGGGAACTGCAAAACGTGAGAAAATAAGATAAGAACATGACTGATTATTTAAATCATGTCAAATTTTTGTGTGATTCTTTGTGTGCTGTTAATCATGATGTGTCTAATACTGATTTAGTTTTTTATGCTCTCAGTGAGCTAAGTAGTGATTATGAAAGCTTTATTACTTTAGTATCTACTTCTAAGCAATTACCCTCCTTTTCGGAATTATATGATATGCTTCTTTCACAAAAAGGCGTCTTCAAATGTTCAAGTTGAAACCACTCCAGCTGTGTTCATGGCCCAACATGGTCGAGGACGTAACAATTATTATCGGGGACGAGAATGCAACAACAATAGTGGTCGTGGTAACAGTGGTTTTCATAACGACTCTAGATTTTTTCAGCAAAATCAACCAAATCAGAATCGTCGAAGTGTAGCAGGTGTAACATGTCAATTCTGTGGACGTAAAAATCACACTGCACGCCAGTGTTACGATATTTCTAAAGCATTCATGGCTATGGCTCTCAACACAAGCACAAGTGCTGACAACAATATATCAAGAATTAATATCGACCGATATCCTGACATAGGCACAAACCACCATGTGTCCAACACCGATCAGAACCTTCAAGGTAAATTTGTCTATTATGGTTCTGACTCTCATATGGTTGGAAATAGAGAATCGATGCCCATTAGTCATATTGGAAACATGTCTCTCGCTAATGGTTCCTCAAAATTTGTCTTAAGAGATGTCTTGCATGTTCCTAACATTAAAAAAAAATTATTGTCTATTGCTAAGTTTACCAGGGATAATGGTTGCTCAGTTGAGTTCACTGCTAATGATTTTATTGTTAAGGATTTATAGACCAGGCAGATTCTCCACAAGGGACACAATGATCACGATTTGTACGCTTGGACTTCTTCAGCAACTACAAATAAAGAAGCTAATTCAATGTTTAAGAAACCCGCCTCCTTACTTAGTCTTTGGCATTTTAGATTGGGGGCATACTCATGTTCATAATCTAAATAGAATGATATCACAAAAACTCATAGATGTACCTCATGACAATCAAGATTTATCGTTTTGCTCTTTATGTGCATTATCTAAAATGCATAAATTACCATTTAATAAGTCTGAGTTTCATGCTACTGCTCCTCTTACTCTTTTGCATACTGATGTGTGGAGGTCATCCCCTTGTGCTTCACGGGAAGGATACTTATACTATCTTCTCATTGTTGATGATTTTTCTCGGTTTACATGGATGTTTCCTCTACAAAAGAAATCAGATGTGTTTCCATGTTTTAAAACCTTCAAAAATTATATAGAAAAGCAACTTCAGTGCTCCATCAAAATCCTTCATTCAGATTCTGGAGGAGAGTTTCTAAGTAATGAATTTTCCTATTTTCTCAACACACATTGCATAAAACGGTGGTTAACATGTCCTCACACACCTCAACAAAATGGGATTGTTGAGCGTAAACACAAACACTTGGTGGAAATGGGTCTAAGTCTTCTTATTCATGCTAGTATGCCATCAAAATTCTGGATGGATGCTTTTCGCTTTGCCACACATGTCATTAATCGACTTCCTCTATCTGAGAGCCCAGATCAAATGTCATGTGAGAAAATTTAAAAAAAAAACTACATATGACTACATGTGAGTCTTTGGGTGCACTGCTTATCCTCATACTGTTCCATATAGGAAGACAAAGTTGAGTCCAAAATCTTGTACCTGCATTTTTCTAGGCTATGGAGCTGACCATAAAGGATATATATGCTATGATCTGATTCATAATCAAACTTACATATATCGGCATGTGATTTTCAATGAAGATAGTTTTGTGTACAAAGGATGCCAAGATTCTCTTACTGAAGACAATATCATGAAGTGGTTTTCAGGTCAGCCTCATGTACAACTTGACTCCCAAACCTCTGAGCCATCCTATGATCCAACTTAGTTTTTAAACATAAAACCTCCATCACTCATTGAGTTAAACTCACATCTACCAGTTATGTCCAATCTCCCATCTCCTGCTAATGACCATAATCATCCTTACATTTCTGAGTCTAGTCCAATACCTCTGGTAGCCAATCCTGACCCAGCCCCAGTTTGCACTCACCACATGATCACAAGAGAACAAGATGGGACTCGTCGACCCAAAATCTACCTCACTCAAACCACAAATCAAAAAATCGTTGATGATTATGAACCAACAAGTTTTGAAGAGGCTAAATCCGACCCACAATGGATGTTAGCTATGAACCAGGAAATAACTGCTCTCCGGTTAAGCCATGCATGAGATTTAGTTCCTACAAACCATAAATATAACATTGTTGGGAATCGTTGGATTTATAAAGTTAAGAAACATGCTGATGAAAGTATCGCCCGGTTCAAGGCTCGACTAGTGGCAAAAGGGTATAGCCAGAGAGAATGTGTTGACTATTTTGATACATATAGTCCTGTTATTAAACCTACCACTATACGTCTTGTTTTGTCTGTAGCATTCAGTAACAAATGGAGGCTTCACCAACTGGATGTCAACAATGCCTTCCTACATGATTTCTTAGAAGAAGAAGTTTATATGCATCAGCCCATAGGTTTTGAAGATTCAGCCAATCTCACTCATGTATGTCATTTAAATAGATCTCTCTATGGTCTTAAGCAGACACCTAGGGCCTAGTTTCAGAGACTCAGAGATTATTTACATTGTCATGGATTTCTTGAAAGAAAGGCAGACACATCATTATTCATTCGGGATACCCCTACCGGTCTTATTTACATCCTCATCTATGTTAATGGCATTCTTATCACTGGGAATTTAAGACAGATGTGCAATAAATTATTACTAGTTTCAGCAAGTTATTTTCTACTAAAGATCTGAGAGACATTCATTATTTTCTTGGTCTTGAAATCACTCGTCACAAATCAAGGCTTGTTCTTTCACAACGTAAATATATTATGGATATTCTTCATCATACTCAAATGGAGCATGCTAAAGCCATGGTTACTCCAACTACTCCTAATGTCTCATTATCCAAGAACGAGGGGGAACCTTTACAAGATTATACTGTATATAGAAGCATTGTTGGAGCACTTCAGTATGTTAGTCTCACCAGACCAGACATTACTTTTGCTATCAACAAAGCCTGCCAGTTCATGCATGAACCAACAAAAGATCACTGGAGACACGTTAAAAGGATACTACGATACCTTAGAGGCACTATCGATCATGGTATGGATGTCTCAGAATCTACAAACATGAACCTGACTGCTTACTCTGATGCTGATTGGGCCGGTTGTCCTGATGATAGAAAGTCGACCAATGGATTCATAACTATGCTTGGCTCAAATATTATCTCTTGGAAGTCAAACAAACAACATATAGTATCTCGATCAAGCACAAAAGCTGAGTACAGGGCCATGGCAGAAGCAGTGGCAGAACTTCTATGGCTCAAAACTCTTGTTAAGGAACTAAAGTTTTCTCAAAGTAACACAACAGTACTAAAGTGTGATAACCTAAGAGCCACATATCTAGCAGCTAATTTTGTATTTCATGCTAGGACCAAACACATCGAAATTGATTATCACTTTGTTTGTGAATAGGTACCCTCTAAAGAAATAGAAGTCCAATTTGTTAGATCTGAAGACCAACTTGCTGACATCTTGAGGAAGGCACTTCCTGGACCTCGCTTCCATCAACTTAAAGACAAGCTCAATCTCATTGATGTAGAGATTAGCTTGAAGGGGCGTGTGAATGAAACAATTTCTAGAAATATGGATAATTTCCATATAGATAAATACTTACCCCTTTGTAGAGATATGGTTGTTATAGAAAATCAATCAGATCCTAAAAATTCGGATCTTGTTGCCAAATGTAAACCTTCCTGATTCTATAAAGAAATAACCCTCTTACAGAGAAGTAGAGAGGTTCATCACAGTGATGTAGGCTCTATTGTCGAACCACTATAAACATTGTCGCCTTTATTTGTTTTTCCTGTTAATTTATAAGGGAAAGCAGGTTGGGATTGGGAAGAGAGAATGAGATAGTGGCAGATTAAGGGACGTTAGTGGAAGGGTTGTCGCCGGTGGAGGGGTGAAGGCGATGAAGACTACTTTTGGGTAGGCTTGGAATCGGCAGAGGAGGCGACCGAGCCCTTCAATCTCGCCAGTATGCCTGCAACTGCATCTCTCTCGCCCTCCATAGTGTAGAGAGAGAGAGAGAGCTTCTTAACACATCTCACAAATGAATTGGAATTTTTGAATCGTATCGGATATTGGCATTCTTATGCCAAACCTTGTACAGATGTGGGTAAAGAGAGGCTTGACACAGAAAGATGAGAAAAACATCTAAGTTGGGTCTGGCTTAAAGATAGTCATCCAAGTATGGGTCCAAATGCAATAGTACCCAGCAAAATATTCCCAGATCCACAGTTCTTTAGGAGGTGTTTGTGTGAAAGGGGGTGTCATTTTCATGGGCCCCCCACATGCCTAGTTTGAGGCTTCAAGCACAAAAATAGAACTAATTCCCAAGTTCCATTATTAAAGAAAAAGAAATTCACTAGATGCTTATACTCTTCAACATTTTGATATCCATTTGTTTGTCAAAGATTGCTTGTTTTATGATACAATGACCCACAAATCGCTAGCGGGTCTTCATATGTGCTTGATGTGTTCATGCATGACCCGTTTTACAACAATATATCTAGCAGTAACTAAACTTGATCTGTAGGTATATTTGTGCAAGAATCTAAAAGTTACATAAAAAAAACTTAGTGCAGGTTAATTTTGTCATTAAAAAATAGGATGTTGAGGTCTAGTGGATCTTCTGGGAACGGAAGAATGCATCTCCTAATCAGAATTTAGGAGAATTCCCTTATCACATCGAGAGTAAACAATGATTTTATATCTTTCGGAAGGCAAGAGAGGATCGGAAATCACACTTTTCTGAGTCCTTTGTGCAGCATCAGACATGTTTCCCTCATCTCTTCGATTATATTCTAAAGGACAAACATCATTAATATTAGAAAAGAGATCAGAGTTCAACCTAGGATAATAAACTTCAATTTCAAGAAGAGTGTTAGCATCGTGGTCAAAATTCAATTCGTCAAATACAACATTCCTGGATATTTTGATACGCTTGTTAACGAGATCATAACATTTGTACTCTTTATAATCATCAGCATACCCCACAAATCTGCACTTCAAGGCCTTATCCTGAAACTTGTGTCGCATTGATCTGTCAATATGAACATAACATACACACCCGAATACTCGCAAATAATGATAATTTGGATTAACACCATGTAAAGAAAAGTAGGGTGATTTGTTTTCCAGGATATTCATGGGCAATCGGTTTATGATATGAACTACTGAATGAAACGCCTCTGCCCAGAAAGTAACTGGAAGGTTACTATCATGCTCATTACACTCTCGACAATATGGCAATGCTTTCATTCAGCAATCCCATTCTGTTGAGGTGTATAAGGGCAAGACACCTGCCTACGTATTTTATTTGTCTGGGGAAAATTAATAAAGTCATTTGAGGAGAATTCACCTCCTCCATCACATTGGAAACAAAGGATATTATCAGAGAATTGATTTTGAACAAAGAAATGAAAATTCTGAAATAACTTGAATGTTTCAGATTTACATTTCATAAAGAAAATCCATGTATATTGAGAATAACTATCAACAAAAATAAGATAATATCTGATGCCAGACATGGAGGGAACTGGAGCCGAACCCCAAACATCAGAGCAAATAATTTCAAATGGTCTTGAAGCTCTTTTATTAATAGAATGAAATGGAAGAACATGACTCTTACATTGAAGACAACTAGAATATTTTTTGTCATTGACATTTAAACTTAGACTTAACTTGGGAATAAGACTGCTTGAAACAAGCTTTTCAATTAAAGAACTACTACAATGACCCAGACGACCATGCCAAAGATTCAGCTTATTATACTCAGAAAGACTAAAAACATTCTCAGAAGAAACTAAAGAAGATGATGGTGTGAGCTTCAAGGTAAAAGGATTATCTTGAAACACGTGCATATTTCCTTGTCATTTTCCTTCAGCGAATGTTTCCCTCGTGTGAAGGTCCTTGACACGAACAGAAAAAGGAGTAAACTCAACTAAAGCATTGATGTCATCTATAAGCTTAGAGACAGAAACAATGTTTTTTTTTTTATATTTGGAGCATAAATGACATTTGAAAGAGCAAGAGAAGAAGTAAACATAGGAATAATAGAGTTTCCAATGTGAGAAATACGATAGTGAGATCCATCGTTAGTGGCTATACTATTTCTACCAGTATAAGGAACAAGAGTTAGGAGCTTACCAGCATCACCAGTGACATGAGTGGCTGCAGCCGAATTGACATACCAAGTGCCCTGATCATTTTGAAAGTGCACTAGGATCGAGGCAACGAGCACTAGAGGGGGGTGAATAGTGCTTTTAAAACTTTCTGCGGAATATTGAAGGATTTTGCAAATCTCAAAGCAAACACACAAAGAACACAAGATTTTATCATGGTTCGGTCAAACCCGACCTACATCCAGTCCCCAAGCAAAACCCGCTTGAGATTTTCCACTATCAACCTTGTAAACTACAAGATCACACAGACCATAACCGGTCCCACTTTCAGTAACAATCCCACTGAAAGCAAACAACTCCTTTACACCAAGGAGTCCTTCTTTTTACACAAAAGAAATAAGAACTTACAATACAACCTATGAGCCTTCCTTTTGAATGCAAATGAGATGCAATTGGCTTCCGAGGTTGTTGAAACACTCTACTCACGAATTCACTATCTCTCAAAGTGATTTGAGTGAAAAACTGAAGTGAAAATATCACGTGAGTGAGAAAACAAATACTTGACTGAATAAGAGTGAAAAGCAAGATTCAAATCGATTGAATTGTTGTTTTTTAGTGTAAAATGCACTCATATTTATAGTTAAAAGATTCCATACGTTGAGAGTATGAAAGGGTGTCAAAACGGTCCATTTCGAATGATCAAAACGTTTGAAAAATGAAAAGACACACCTTTTTGAAGTTTCAGGAAAACGGCAAAATTAGTCGACTGAAACATCAGTTAGTCGACTAATAGTTAGTTATTAGTAGACTGACAGTTATCGTCGGTCGACTGATCTGTTAATCGAGCCGTTTGAAAATCTGAACTTTTGAAACTTAGTCGACTGGAGAAAAGTTAGTCGACTGATAATATCATCAGTAGACTGAAAAACCTTTTAGTCGACTGCTGCTAAAAACTTCTGAAAAACAAACATTCTGTTCGGTCGACTGATAAAAAGCATTAGTCGACTGCTGCTAAATTTTCAGAAAACACATGTTCTGTTCAGTCGACTGAAAAACCATTAGTCGACTGCTGCTAATTTTCCAGAAAACAGACATTCTGTCCAATCGACTGATAAAACCTTCGGTCGACTAATTTGACAAAAATGACTTTTTAGAAAATATGGCGCGAAAGGATTAGTCGACCAATAAGTCTATTGGTCGACTAATAAACATGAAAATTTAAGAAAAGAGTTTTCTAAAAAGATTTTCAAAAGAGTTTCTTTTAGAAAAGTTTTTCTAAAGACTTTTAAGGTGAAATGCAACCTAATTATGCACTCTAAGTAAGGCTCTTACAAGAATCTAAGACTTTTAATGAATTAAACATTTGCACACTAGTCTTCAAGGATTCTTCACCGAATTCTTCAATTTCTTCATAGCCTTAGCTGAAATGCAGTTGATTCTACTTTCTCATCATCAAAACCTTGTACTTGAAGTACCATGTATGGCTTCATTGTCGTAACAATCTCCCCCTTTTTGATGATGACAAACTTAATCAAAGATGAAGCATTTAGATGCATAGATGGAGATTTTACTCCCCCTATCAATATGCTGCAAAACATTAAAAGTTAGCACATTTAAAGCACATATATCACATATTGATTGCTTTGCATTTCCATTCATCATTTCTTCATGCATTTAGAAATACATTCATTCAAAGCTTTCTTTTTCTCTTAATTTTGCATTTCTCATGCAAGATCTCCTGTAATGTAATTGCTATCATCTTTTTCTCAAGATCTCCCTGCAATTTCAATGTAATGCTATCTTTATCTTTTTCTCCCCCTTTGTCAGAATAAAAAAGAGTAAGGGCAAAAATAGCATAAGCAGAAATAGAGATAAGTTTAAATATTACAACCCATAAAGTATGTTTTTCAAAGATCAAAGATCAGAAAAGAGAGTTTAGCAAATCCTTAATGGCAGTTACATCCTTCTGAATTGAAGCAAGTTGTTGAGTCACATCTTCACGAAAGGTGTGTTGATGCAGCTCCAAAGCTTCCAGTCTCTGCATAACTTCATCATGATCTTGATTTGTCGAAAATTTCTTTCTTTTTGCATGAGATGAAGGTGTCGCAGAAGGTGAAGGTTCAGAAATAGATGGTTCATTAGGATCAGATGGTTCAGTTTGATCAATATTTAAGGGAGGCAGATATTTAATTTTCATTCTTTTAAAAATTGTTTGATCAAAGAACTCTTTTTGCTCAATGTACTTTTCATTTGTTAAAGGAACTTTAAAATGTCTAAAAATACGGGTTAAAAGACAACCATAAGGAAGAAATGGTTTTTGTTTCCACAAGTTTGTAAAATACACATTGGCCCAGTTGACAGAAATATTTCCAAATAAAACATAAAGAGCCGTAGATAGATCTGTGGAATAATAATCAAAAGAACCAGTTTTGGGTAGAACATTGTGGGCAAGGATTCGTCCAGCAATGCGTGCACGAGTTTGAAGATTAGTATTTTTGAAAGGAGGGCAGTGAGGTGCTTCTGGAAGAAGAATTTGTTTAAAAACTCTTTCATCATTCAATTCAATAGTGTTGAAAAGAGTGTCTGAAGGTGGAATTTCAAGAATTTCTCCAAGTAATTTCGAATCAAACTCGATTTCAACATCACGAACAAGAGAAGACAAAACTCCAGTTTTATGATTCATTTGTAAATTTGTGTAAAACAAGTGAATAAGAAAAGGATAGTGAAGGGTGTCTGCACAAGCATCAAAAAGATGTGAAATACCAGGAAATAATTCTCTTATTTTGTAACAAGAAAATAAGTGAAATAGAACATTTCGGCCTGGTAAAATAGGTAGTGCAGAAATTGATCCAAAAGTGTCATAGAGAAGAGGATTGCGAAGTAATCTTAGTGAAAACCATGTCTTGAAGTAGGTGTAGGAGGAGGAGAACCTAAACCTTTTGCAGATGCAGACTTCGTGCGAGGCATGGTTACCAAAATGTCGGCTTCCAAATAACGTCCGGCAAGGGGAAAAAGTTTTTCGGCGTTCAAAAACAAAGGACGATGCGGTGGCTGACGGTGAGGAGAGGTCGGCCAAAAGGGGATTCCGGCAATGCACTGTCACAGCAAGAGAGTTCCGGCGTGTTTTTGAAGATGCGTCAATCACTACAAGAGGATTCCAGCGTTTGAAGATTACGGCCACAAGATTCCGGCGTCTCCCTGTTACGGTAAGAAAATCCCAACTATGATGGAGTCGAACGGCACTCCGAGGGTTTTTCGGAAGAGAGAGAGGCAAGAGAGAAAGAGGGGTTTAAGGGTTTCGTTTAAAAAAAAAACGAAAAGGTATGAAGTGAAACAATGCCTCTTTTAAAAAAAAACGGGTTTTAAAACAAATCCAAGGGGTGTCGAGTCCCTTCACTTAAATTTTTTTTTAAAAAAAAAAATTTAGTCGACTAAAACTTTATCGGTCGACTAAAAAAGTGCGACTTATTCTAAAAATATCATCAGTCGACTAGAACTATATCGGTCGACTAATATGATGCGATACATTCCAAAATATAAAAACACCAGTCGACTAGAATTTTATCGGTCGACTAATATAGTGCGATTTTGAGATTTTGTTCAAAAATCAGCATTTTTATAAATCCAAAAATGAGCAAATACCTAGTTCTCTCCTAATTCTCATAAAATCTTCATTTTTAAGAGGTTTAGTGAAGATATCGGCATGTTGTTCTTTAGTGGAAATAGAATTTAACGAAATATCTCCTTTTAACACATGATATCTTAAAAAATGATGTCTAACTTCAATATGCTTAGTTCTTGAGTGCTGAATAGGATTTTTCGAAAGATTTATAGCACTAGTGTTATCACAATAAATAGTTGTTGTGGAGTAGTTTAAACCAAAATCTTTTAAGGTCTGTTTCATCCAAAGTACTTGTAAACATGCTAAACTAGCCGCTATATATTCAGCTTCAGTTGTTGAGAGTGATACTGAATTTTGCTTTTTACTAAACCAAGAGACTAAGGAATTTCCCAAGAAATGACAAGTTCCACTAGTACTCTTGCGATCAGATTTACTTCCTGCAAAATCTGCATCACTATATGAAACTAAATCAAAGGAAGATGATTTTGGGTAAAACAAACCGAAATCTGAAGTATCTTTCAAATAACGAAGAATTTGTTTTACTGCAGTTAAATGAGATTCCTTTGGATTAGCTTGAAATCTTGTACACATATAAACACTAAACATAATATCAGGTCGACTAGCAGTTAAGTATAATAGAGATCCGATCATACCTCTGTAGAGCTTAGTATCTACACTTTTACCATTTTCATCTTTATCAAGAGAAGTAGTTGTACTCATAGGATTCCTTCTTGATTTCGATGAGTCCATCCCAAATCTCTTGAGAAGTTCTTTTGTATACTTAGCCTGATTGATGAAGATTCCTTCTTCAGTTTGCTTTATTTGAAGTCCAAGGAAGTAGTTTAATTCGCCCATCAAGCTCATTTCAAACTCTTCCTGCATAGCCTTAGAAAATTCTTTACAAAGAGAATCATTAGTAGAACCAAATATTATGTCATCAACATAAATTTGCACAATAAGAATATCTGAATTAAAATGTTTAATAAATAAAGTGGAGTCTACCCGACCAATGAAAAAACCAGATTGTTCTAGAAAATTTCTTAGTCTTTCATACCACGCTCTTGGTGCTTGTTTGAGTCCATACAGAGCTCTTTTCAATTTGTAGACCTTTTCTGGATATTTCTCATTTTCAAAGCCTGGGGGTTGCTCTACATAAACTTCTTCATTGATGTGTCCATTTAAAAATGCACTCTTAACATCAATTTGATATAACTTGAAGTTCATGTAACTAGCAAAAGCAAGCATCATACGAATTGACTCTAATCGAGCCACTGGTGCATAGGTTTCATCAAAATCTATGCCTTCTTCTTGATTATAGCCTTGTGCCACTAGCCTTGCTTTGTTACGAATGACTTCACCATTTTCATCCAGCTTATTTCGGAAGACCCATCTTGTTCCAATTACTGAATGATCCTTTGGTCTATCAACTAGATCCCAAACATCATTCCTAGTAAATTGGTTAAGTTCTTCAGACATGGCTAAAAGCCAAAATTCATCATCACATGCCTCATTGATATTCTTTGGTTCTAATTTAGATATGAAAGCAATATTTGCAATATATTTTTCTAACTGCCTTTTAGTTTGGACACCACTCTTTATTTCACCAATAACTTGTTCATGTGGATGATTAGGAACTTCTTTCCAAACCGGTTAAAGAGGAATATTTTCTTGAGAAGTACTCTCTATCAAGGGTTCTTCTTGAAGTATTGCTTCTTCTTCGCTTAGAGGAATAACCTGCTCACAATTCTCATCAAATGCAACATGTAAAGATTCTTCAATACAAGATGTTCTTTTATTGAAAATACGATATGCTTTACTTCTAGAAGAATATCCAAGAAATATTGATTCATCTGATTTTGAATCAAACTTATCAAGATTATCTTTGGTATTTAACAAGAAACATTTACTACCAAAAATTTTAAAATATGAGATCTTTGGTATATGATCATAATACAATTCAAAACATGTTTTATGTAAAATTGGTCGAATAAGAACACGATTTAAGACATAACATGTTGTATTAATTGCTTCAGCCCAAAAATATTTTGGTAAATTTTTATCTTGAAGCATGGTTCTAGCACATTCTTGCAAAGTTCTATTCTTTCTTTCAACAACTCCATTTTGTGGAGCCGCTCTAGGAAAAACAAAGTTGTGAGAGATACCATGTAAATCACAAAACTTTAGAAAAGATTCATTTTCAAATTCACCACCATGATCACTACGAATTTTAATAATAGATGTAGATTTTTCATTTGTAATTCTTTTACAAAGTTTAGAAAATTCTGAAAAAGCATCATTTTTGCTTTTTAGAAAAATCACCCATGTAAACCGAGAATAATCATCTACTATAACAAAATCATACTTGCTACCATTCAAACTTTGAATTCTAGATGGTCCAAATAGATCTAAATGTAAAAGTTCAAGAGGACGTTTTGTTGAAACTATATCTTTTGCTTTAAAAGAACTCTTGATTTGTTTACCCCTTTGACAAGCATCACATAAGTGATCCTTTTTATATGGTATTCTAGGTAGGCCTCTTACAAGATCATTCTTGGATAATTTTGAAATAATTTTAAAATTAACATGTCCAAGTCTCTTGTGCCATAACCATTGAATTTCATTTGAAACCATAATACATTTTTCATTAAAAGAGGGTAATTCATCTAGATATAGTTCATACACATTGTTTCTTTTTTTACCTTTAAAAATGATCTTTTTAGATTGAAAATCAGAAATTAAGCATAAATCATTTTCAAAAGAAACATGAAAACCTTTATCACATAATTGACTAATAGATATTAAATTATGCATTAAACCATCTACTAAAAGAACATTTTCTATCAAGGGAAATTTTGAATTACCAATATTACCAATACCTATCACTTTTCCCTTGTTATTGTCACCAAAGGTGACGGTTCCTCCATCCTTATTTTGGAGGGTGGAAAATAACTCCGGCCTTCCAGTCATATGTTTGGAACAACCGATGTCCAATATCCATTTGCTCCTTATGTTGTGTACCTACAACAAAATCAGACAACAGAGCATTTGACCCCTTTCTATTTTCGGGTCCATGAGAGTTAGTCTTAGGAACCCATATCCATTTGGATTTTGGTTTCCTTTGATAATAAGTATTCTTTCTATAAAAAGATTTAGAATAAACATGTCTAGAGCAATCATATCTAGATGCATTTCTATTAGAACTAGAAAGTTTAGTTCTATGAACAAAAGGTTGAGAATAATGTCTTTGATTTTTCACCACAAGGTTTGGTCTATTTTGAGTATCAAAGAAGCTATATCCCAATCCGGTTTTATTAACCGAGCATCTTTGAGAACCAAGAAGTTTTTCTAGATTCTCTTGACCATTTGTGAATTTGGTCACTATAGAAAGAAGATCATTTGACTTTTCTTTAAGACTAAATATTTCATTTTGTAAGAGATTGGTTCTAACTCCAATTTCTTTTATCTCAAGTGCTTGGCAAGAATTTTCCTTCTTGAGATCTTCTATTTCTTGAAGTAACACTTTATTTTGAGAGTCAAGAGTTAAATTTTCAGTTTTTAACTCTTTATTTTTAGAACTAAGACTCTTAAATTTAGCATATAAATCATTAAATGCTTCAAATAACTCATCATAGTCAAATTGACTTACCGAATCTTCTTGTGCTACAAAACACATGTTGGCGACTTCTTCATTTGATTCTTCATCGGAAGAGGAGTCACTATCATCCCAACAGGCTTGAAATGCCTTTTTCTTCTTGAATTGGTCCTTGGGCTTGAATTTGAGAAGAGAACAATCTTTCTTGATATGTCCTGCCTTTTTGCAGTTAAAGCACTTTATTTCATTGGGAATGGAAGAATCTGCTTTCTTTGCCTTTCTTTGAAATCTTCCCTTTTTGATGAATCTTCTGAATTGTCTTGTGATGAGGGCAATATCTTCATCTTCATCTTCTTCAGAATTTTCTGAGTCAGAAGTAGCCTTGAAAGCAAGAGATTTCTTCTTAGGCTCTTCTTCTTGTTTGTCTTGAAGTTGGACCTCATATGCCATTAGGTTACCAACTAAGTCTTCAAGAGTGAGAGTATTGAGATCATTTGCTTCTTCAATAGCAGTGGTTTTTCTCTCTCATTCAGGAGTTAAACACCTTAGAATTTTTCTGACTAAATCCACTTGTGATTATTCTTTTCTAAGGGATTTCAAAGTATTAGTTATATCGGTCATTCTAGTTACCATGTCCGATATAGATTCATTTTGCTTCATTTTGAACAATTCAAATTTATGAACTAAAGAAGCAATTTTAGATTCCTTTACCTTTGACGTACCTTCGTGTGTTACGAGAAGAGTATGCCAGATTTCATTAGTTGTAGAACATTGAGAGATGCGATTGAACTCTACCTTGTCAACGCCATAGTACAATGCATTCTTGGCTTTCGCATTCAGTGAAGCAGTCTTCTTTTCATCATCGGTCCATCGGCTGAAATCAGTTGATGGAGTTTGGTACTTTTCTGAAACAACTCTCCAGATATCGAGATCCATGGATTGCAGGAATATTGTCATTCTTACTTTCCAGTATCCATAGTTTGTTCCATCGAAGAGAGGAGGACGAACAGAGGAGCTTCCTTCTTTGTGCTGAGATGTTGTAGTTGCCATGCTAGATGATGATCAAATCAAAGTAATAGCAAACCTATGCTCTGATACCAAATGAAAGTGCACTAGGATCGAGGCAACGAGCACTAGAGGGGGGGGTGAATAGTGCTTTTAAAACTTTCTGCGAAATATTGAAGGATTTTGCAAATCTCAAAGCAAACACACAAAGAACACAAGATTTTATCATGGTTCGGTCAAACCCGACCTACATCCAGTCCCCAAGCAAAACCCGCTTGAGATTTTCCACTATCAACCTTGTAAACTACAAGATCACACAGACCATAACCGGTCGCACTTTCAGTAACAATCCCACTGAAAGCAAACAACTCCTTTACACCAAGGAGTCCTTCTTTTTACACAAAAGAAATAAGAACTTACAATACAACCTATGAGCCTTCCTTTTGAATGCAAATGAGATGCAATTGGCTTCCGAGGTTGTTGAAACACTCTACTCACGAATTCACTATCTCTCAAAGTGATTTGAGTGAAAAACTGAAGTGAAAATATCACGTGAGTGAGAAAACAAATACTTGACTGAATAAGAGTGAAAAGCAAGATTCAAATCGATTGAATTGTTGTTTTTTAGTGTAAAATGCACTCATATTTATAGTTAAAAGATTCCATACGTTGAGAGTATGAAAGGGTGTCAAAACGGTCCATTTCGAACGATCAAAACGTTTGAAAAATGAAAAGACACACCTTTTTGAAGTTTCAGGAAAACGACAAAATTAGTCGACCGAAACATCAGTTAGTCGACTAATAGTTAGTTATTAGTAGACTGACAGTTATCGTCGGTCGACTGATCTGTTAATCGAGCCGTTTGAAAATATGAACTTTTGAAACTTAGTCGACTGGAGAAAAGTTAGTCGACTGATAATATCATCAGTAGACTGAAAAACCTTTTAGTCGACTGCTGCTAAAAACTTCTGAAAAACAAACATTCTGTTCGGTCGACTGATAAAAAGCATTAGTCGACTGCTGCTAACTTTTCAGAAAACACATGTTCTGTTCAGTCGACTGAAAAACCATTAGTCGACTGCTGCTAATTTTCCAGAAAACAGACATTCTGTCCAATCGACTGATAAAACCTTCGGTCGACTAATTTGACAAAAATGACTTTTTAGAAAATATGGCGCGAAAGGATTAGTCGACTGATAAGTCTATTGGTCGACTAATAAACATGAAAATTTAAGAAAAGAGTTTTCTAAAAAGAGTTTCAAAAGAGTTTCTTTTAGAAAAGTTTTTCTAAAGACTTTTAAGGTGAAATGCAACCTAATTATGCACTCTAAGTAAGGCCCTTACAAGAATCTAAGACTTTTAATGAATTAAACATTTGCACACTACTCTTCAAGGATTCTTCACCGAATTCTTCAATTTCTTCATAGCCTTAGCTGAAATGCAGTTGATTCTACTTGCTCATCATCAAAACCTTGTACTTGAAGTACCATGTATGGCTTCATTGTCGTAACACATTTTGTTTTAAATTCAATTCAGCTAGAGCAGATAGTAACAACTTCTTGACTTTGTCACTGCTCTTCAATTTATCTGACCCCTTTCTTGGCTTTGGTTGTTTGCCTCTATTTTGAGAATTAAACCAGCAATTAGCTTTAATATGCCCCCTTTTATTGCATAAAAACAGGTGGGTATTGATCTTTGTCTCTGACCATTTGGAGGAATAGTGGGTGTAGGTAATATTCCATGACTTCCTTTTCCATTTCTTTCCTGACCCCCTCTTTCCCGAAAATCATACCTACCACGTCCTTGCCCATAGCTAACTCATGTGGCAAGGACATCGTGTGCTCTAACTTGTACATGAGTATTTTCAGAAAAGCCCTTCAAGGTCATCTCATACTGTAAAAGCTTGGCACGAAGATCTTTAAATGTAGGTAAATCTAGCAAACACAATAAGGAAGTAACCATCATATGATAATCTGATCCCAGCCCACTCAAAGTTTGTTGCACCATATCTTTGTCACTAAGTGCGCATCCCATGACGGCCAACTGATCTGTAATGGTCTTCATTTTGTTCAAGTATTTCATGATGGTCATGGAGTCCTTCCTCAGCATTTAAAACTCTTTCTTTAAAAACAATACTCTAGCCTGAGAAACTTGAGAATATGTCTGAACCAGTCGGTGTCATAATTGCACGGCAGAGCAGTCATCTGGAATTGCCACGAGTACTTCCTGTGACAGTGTAGAAGTGATAGAGGCAACCGGTGCCTAATCTCGCTTCATCCAGGATACGTACTCTTGATTTCTAACATAGGTAATCGAAAGATCTCCCTCACCATTCTTTTCTTCTTGTGGTATGAACTTGTTATCATCGCAAAATTTTTCCCCTCTCTTGCGAGAGAGAAACGAATTTTGTGAGTCAAACTCGACCAAAGTTTTGAAAATTGGTTTTGAAAATTACTCACCTCTGTTTTAAAAATTTGCGGTAAAATTCCGTGGAATGGGATACGCCTGTCGGTACGAGGTTTAACCGTTCCTGGCGCCTTTACCAGAGGTAATCGAACCAAGGATCTATTGTGCGCTTTGACTAAGTTAAATTATCTAAATTATGCTCTATTTTCCTAGAATGCACAGAGAATCAGGCTTGTGCTATGGGTTTTTTTGAAAAGATGCAAGTTCGAGAAATATGATGTTTGCTTGGAAAATTGAAATATACTTGAAAAATGATTGAAAAAGTGCTTGAAAATAGAATTCCTGGGAAAGTCATTGAACTTCATTGGAAATCAGAAATTGGATTGGAAAATGAATTCTCAGGAAAACTTGAATCTTGGGAAAATCATTTTTTGAGCTTTGGAATTGCTTTTCTGAGAAAATGGATTTGAGAATCTTGAGAACATCAAGAAAGCTCATTGGAAAATAATTTTTGAAATGGAAAATGGATTCTCAGAAAAATGGAAAACCTGAGAAAATTGATTTTGAGATTGGAAACTTAGAATTGAGAATGTGGAAATCTTGGAAAATCATAATTTGAACTTGGAAAATACTTTGAAATCTCATTTGAAAACTTAGAATTCTGAGAAAATCAAATCCTGAGAAAGACTTGGAAATTTTTGAGAAAATTGATTTCTCTGAAATTGAAATTGGAAAATGAATTTGAAAATAATGCAAATTGAATGAATGAATGAATTTGAAAGGGAATTTCATTGAGGAATTGGGAAATCCTTTTGAAACTTTGAAAAATGCAGTGCATCTTTGAAGTTAGCCTAAGAGTGTAGGTTGAATGTGGCTAATATGAAGATCATAAATCTTAGTTTTCTTCGTATTCTGACTATGGCCATAAATACGAATCTCACCGAGTTTATAAACTCCATAAGAGCTTGTGCACGTGTCATTTGTGTCAACCATAGTGGATTTGGCAAAATGTGCATGAATGATACATCAGATATTGAAATTTTGCTGAAATTAAACTATATGCAATGCAGTCCTATTTTAAGCAGAAATGTAAATTCTTATTCCAAATATTACATTGCTTTTTACATTGAATTGAATAAAACAAATAAATAAAATGGCTAAGTCTCCCTCTTGAATGTTCCTGCAAAACTAGAAAACCTGTTAGTATAAAAAAATGTAGGTTTTTCTGAATTTATCAAAAAATATGGAAAATTTTCGGATATTATTCAGATATAAACCCAAATTCATACCCTCTTTGATATAAACATGATAAATAATGAATAAATTTTGAAAATAATCTTGGAAATTCGAAATTGGGGTCAAAATAACCAAAATGCCCCTGATGACCTTGAAATTAGGGTTTTCTGAAAGAAATTTTGTAAATTTGAAAATCAAATAAAATAAATCAAACATAATATGATAAAATATGATGATATGCATGAAAATATAAAAAATTGAAGTTTAGAATTTCGAAATTATGGTCAAAATGCCCTTGATAACAAGACTATGGCCTTGAAACCAGGGTTTTCTGAAATAAATTTTGCAAAAATGGAAAATTGAAAAGCAAATGAGATTTACATTAACCCTAATATGACATGACATGCTTATCTACATGAATAAAACCCTAAAACGGCGAAAATATCACAAAATATCAAATTTCGCTTGATTTTCGCTTCTGAATTTAAAAATAAACTAACATACAAAGCAAATGAACTTGGATTTGAGCCAAATTTGACATGGACACCTAGACTAATACTAAGAACATAATAGAATCGAAAATCTATTTTTTTGTTATTTTCTTAATATGAAAAATAGCTAAAAATCCTAAAAAATCAAAATTTTGCCTAAAATGTTGATTCTAAAGAGGATTTCGGGTATCAAACTTCCATAAAAATTCCCAAATTTTATGGGGTGACAGAGAATAGTTAGGCAAAGATTTTTTCCTGTTACACATTCGGGTTTTGACCTATTGTCGGAGCTGTACAACTCCGGCAAATCAAATCAGAATCCGACGACTCTAGGATTTGGAGGAAACAGACAGGTTTCAGAAGAAAATATGGGAAAATAGCAGATAGATGGAAAAAAGACTGAAATTGTGGGAAAATGTCCCTGACAGATAGAGAAAAATTTGATATTTTTACATTATTGGTATTCGAGTTATGGTTTGTAAATGGGCACACTGTTATCAGAGACCCGAATCTCTGGAATTTCTGGATATTGGAATCTAACAGACAGAAAAAATAAATCCGATAAAAATAATTGTATAATTCCAAAAATACCCAAATTTTGGAAAATGACAGGAAAATCGGTTAGGAACAACTTTTGTGTTGAAAGTTTTTGCAGATGGGCTACGGGTTGAGCGGACACAGCGCATTAGAATCTGTCTATACCCTGACAAGGAAAAATAGAGATTTTCCCAGGGTTCTCGGAAAATCGATTTTTGATAGAGGTCAAATCTGCTTGTACAGATCTCAAAATTTTCAGATAATTAGTAGATTTTCTACCGTGAATCTATTGTTATTTTTAAAGGAGGATTTTAATATTCCATATAGGAGATTTCAGGCCGACAAGTCTGCTAAAGCTGAAATTGAATTTTTGGGAGTATGGAAAACCCGATTTTGGGTTTGTTTCATTAGGAGGGATTTCGAAACCCAAATTAATTCGAATTTTCAGCAGATAATCAATAAGAAATAAGTCTAATCACCCTAAAATTTCAATATTTATGAGTAAAATTTCACACACAAAATAATGATTGGACTGGATATATAATATTAAAACCCACAAGCTACCAGACGACTATGAATGAATCTATTGAAATACATGTAAAGCCTTGAAATAAATTAAATCAATCTCCTAAAATACAAAAATAATGCTTAAAATCAAGGAAAACAAGGAGGTATGTGGTTCTTTTAATGTTGGCTCTCAAAGAGATCCAATCCATAAAAAGGATGCATCTCTTCGTTTATCTTATCCCATATACATAAATGCATGTTTTATTTTTATTTTTCTATCTTTCAAAACCATGAAGGAGATCTTTGTGCCACTGTGGATCTGATTTTGAACCAATTTCAGATCACCCTTATGAGACTAAGACTTGGGGACAACATATCAAGGTGCGGCAATGATATGTAAATAAATAATAAAAAAAGAAAGTAACTTCTCACGAAGAAGGGCATAGACTTACCTTGGTTTGCCTAGATCGATTGATGATATGTCGTTTCAAGGTTGAAGGTTGAAGGTTGAAGGTAGGTGTTGTAGAGGAACTTGTTGGGCTGAAGGATGGTGTTGATGGCTATGGAAGGGCTGTTGTGGTTGCTTGGAGGTGGCTGGACTGGCTGCTTCCACAGTTGAGAGGGCTGCACCTTGGAGTTATACTTCAAAGTGAGGGAAGCTAATATGCTGAACCGATGGAACTGGAACCCACGGAGGATGTTGGAGCCGTGGCTGGTTAGAATCTTGCTGCTGCAAATGAAAGTTGAAGCCAAGGTAGAGGAGGCTGCAGATGATTATTGAAGGAGATGGAGGGCGTCAGCTAGGAGTTGCCGCCAATGGTTGTTGAAGTTGCAGCCAATAGATGAAGGAAGGTTGTTGTGGGGCTGTAACAGCAAAGGGGAGAGAAAGAGAGAGAGAGAGAGAGAGAGAGAGAGAGAGAGAGAGAGAGAGAGAGACGTGAACCAGCCAATAGCCCAGCCGTCACCTCCTTTGGTATTGAACTTAGGGAAAAAATCAGTTTTTCCCTAAGTTTTTTAGGTTTAATGAGAGTAGAATGAGAACCTGCAGAAGTATTAGGTGTGAGGTCTGTTTCAATGTGTGATCCTTAGCTGGGATTTAGAAAGAGAGGAAGCCATATAGTGGCTGGACAATGGAGAAGGGAAAGAAAGAAAGGAGGGAAAAGAAGAAGGAAAGAAAAGGAAGAGAAGAAGGAAAGAGAGAAGGAAGAAAGAAAAGGGAAGAAAGGAGAGGGAAAGAAGAAGGAGGATGGGCTGGAAAAGATGTACGTGAGTGGATGGAGAAGAAAGAAAGGAGGAAAGAAAGAAGAAAAAGAAAGAAAAGAAAAGAAAGAAGGAAAAGAAGAAAGAAAGAAGGAAAGAAAAGAAGGAAGAAAAAGGAAAGGGGAAGAAGAAAGAAAGGAAATGGAGAGGAAGAGAAGAGCTAGGGGGGTCGACCCCCTTTGTGGGTCCCACCTTAGGTAAAATAAGAATAAAATAAAATAATAAAAAAATAAAGAAAAGGTAAAAAAAAAATTATATATATAATTTAAAAAGGAAAATGCAAATGGATGGACCATCTCAGAGCGGGTCCAAATTCCAATTTTGAAATTCATTTTGAAGATTAGAGGGGTAAAATAGTCTTTTAGAAAAATCTCTGAACAAAATGAGCTATTATTGGTAGTTTTTGAAATGAACTCAGAATTTGAAGTTCAATACTCCATCGCGAAGCAAATCCAGTGTAGAATTTGAAAATTTGAGTTTGAAAGAAATCCAGATTGTTTTTCTCGAGAACATATTTTCAAATTTAGACTCCCGGGAGTAAAAATGTCAATTTTGGAAACCCAGGGTTTGAAATTGATTTCTGAAAACTTTTAAAACTCAATCTGGATTGAAATTTATAAAACTGGAGTTCTGGACTTCGAAAATGAAATGAAATGTGATGAAATGTTATGAAATGCTGAGAAATTATATGAAATGATGAGAAATGACATGAAATGCTATGCGAAATGCAGACCCTGAATGAAGAATTTTGGATGTTAGACCCCGATTGACACTTGTACCAGTTTAAAAAGCATTAAAATTGATAAAATTTGCAAAATGGTTGAAAAAATGGTTTTTGGACTCTACCGAGCTAGGGTGACACTGAAAATTAGGGTTTGAGTTGAATTGAAATGAAATGAGCTGGATTGAGTTGGGTTTTAGAGTTTCAGAACTCCAATGAACTGATCAGACACTGACTCAACTAACCTTTCAGACTAATTTTTCAAGAAAAGCTATCATTTTTAGAGAAATGGTACAGAATGGTCACTGGAGTGAAGTGAATTATGAATTTGAGTTGAGTTTGAGCTAGAACAGAGATCAGTAATACTGACATGAACTAAAATCGAAGCTCGAACACTAGCTCAATTGACTGAACTCAGCTCAATTTCAGCTGAAAGAGCTAAAACGGGCTAAAATAGGCTCCTGGACACTTGGAAATGGTTTTGAACTTAAAATGTAGCACTTGAACTTTTGGTGAGCTCAAGTTAGACTCTGGGAAACATGACTAACTGGGAATGACTGACTCGAAGACAATTGACTTGAATTTGAGTAAGAAATGAGCTTATTTCTGAAGAAATGATCTCGTTTTGGCAGGAATGGTCAGAAATGAAAAATGGTTTGTTCATTGTGAGCTCGGGTGAGCTTGAGATAACTGATATTTTAACTGTTCTGAACTGACCACTGAGTTTGGTTGACTCCGACTGATTGGGGTCCGGGATGACCTAGGGGTAAAATGATAATTTTTCTAGTGAAAATGGGTAAAATGATGTTTTTTTGAAACTGACTTGGGGTTTGACTCATACGCTGACCTAACAGGGTTGGCACTGCACAAGGAGAGTTGTCTGAAATGGGTGAGGAAAATTTGGGGTGTTTACAGATGCCCCTCTTTGCTACTAAGCCGGCTTAAAGGCGAGCTTAGTGGCAAAGAAAAACACACCAAAATTGGGCTATAAAAATGCCCCATTTAGAAGGATTTGACTGGATATGAAGATATTAGCTTTGATGAAAATGGTAGATATGAAATGGAGAATGAAGAAGAAAGAATTTACTTTAAAAGAAGTGAGATTCAGGTTTTACCCTTAACCTGGATGGGACGTGAAATACCTCATGTAGAAACAAAGCTCAGGTTTGACCTTTAACCTGACCAGGAAATGAAATACCTCATCAAAATGAGGCTCAGGTTTAACCCTTAACCTGATCAGAAAATGAAAATAATGAGTTTCTCAAAAGAAAAACCCATGATGGAACCTTTGGACTTCCGCACAATGAATCTGATAGAGGTTTTTGTAAAAGGATGAAATTGGGGTCCCTAAAGCTTGAAAAGGGGTTTGATTTTGGGCGCCTCATTGATGAGACTAAATAACTTTTGAAATTGATGACCTTTTGCAAGAAAATGATTTGTGGCTTAACCTCAAGCCGAAATTGGACTGTCTATGGTGGGACAGTGGGGACACAGGAAAGTGTGCGAATCTGAGAGCCTAGGCGTTTAGATTATACCAAAGAATGGAAGGAATCTTAAAAACTGTCGTTATCAAGTCTTAAAAGGGATAACAACTGATGTCAGGATGCACCAAAGATGAACCTCAAGCTCTCGCTTCACGTAGGATTGCTAGAAAATATTGTCAAAATGTTGAAAATTATTGTTGATTCAAAATAATTGAAAGTGATGTACATTGTTTTGAAAATATTCCCTTTTTTCTACCTGAAGTATTACTTTCTATTGAGCTTAACAACGTAGAATCAAGATTCAAATTCAAATTTCTTGCAATTGACTTTCTTTCAATGAGGCTATCAATTTCCCTGATATGAATAAAAAAGAGAGTATTCTTGATATTGTGAAAGCAATTAGTGAAAGAATATTGATAATAGAATTTCACAAAATTTAAAGAGGATTCTTTGGCAGATTCGACAGTCTGATATCCTGGGATTCTTTTCTCATGATGATCTTTCTGCTCACCTTTTTTTTATTGGCAGAATTAGAGCTCTCTTGGTTTTTTTTTTTTGGGGGGGGGGGGATTACATCATTCTTCATTTTGGAGATGTCATAACTTTTCTCTCTCTTTTTTTTTGGAAGGGTACGTCACAAACTCCTTCATCTTGGAGATGCTCTGATCCTTCTTTTCTCTCAGGGATTATATTGACGGTTATTGGCTCTTTGGTTGGAAATCTCTTAATGATAGCACAAATTAAATATCCTTTAGGGTTTGTCGGGAGGCTCATCGCAGTCGCCTTCAACTTGACGGTGATCTGAACTTTCCTTGGAAGGATCCGTCACAAACTTCTTCATCTCGGAGATGATCCAAATTTTCTTTGGTCCCGGAGGTCTAACTAGCATAATTCGTCTTCATCTTGACGACAATTGAGAGATCCCATTTGCAGATATTTAATTGCAGCTTAGGTAATAGAGGAGATATGGAAATTAAATGGATTTTTCTGTATCACCCAGGATATTTTGACTGCTTTATTTTCCAAGAATGATCTTTAAAAATGTGCCATTGACTGCGATCAATACCGATCACTTATGGCTTTGCAACAACATTGAATTTTCTTTGTTGGCCATAGCGAGGATTTATTCTTCATCCTTTTGGTTGACCAATAGAAAGATTTTGAATCCTTTTTCACAAAAGCTTTGTCCTTTCGGAAGTAATACTAAAGGTATTCTGAGGTAATTCTTTTATGCAGTAAAGATTCTAAAATCAACAAATATTTAATGACAAATTGGCAAAATGTTCTTGAAATCCTTTGTGAAAGCGAGCATTTGTAGCACGACTCAACGCATCCATGACAGAAATTTTCTTCTCCTTTCTCCAAAGGAGAAGATTCAGAAATGGGAAATAGAAATTACTCCTCTCTTTTCTGAAAAGGAGGTGTTTGCAAAACGAACTTTCAAAGAGAAATTAAGCATTCGTCAAAACTTTCTAACATTAGGCTTCTCTTATGCAAAGAGGGTCAGTAATGGTAAGGTCGGTGAATTGGTCATGAAGAAACGAGTCCATCACACTCTCCCCGAAAAGAGGGTCCTTCATGATGAAATGGCCTAATATGAAATTGTGGTCACAAGGAAAACGAACTTCCGTCAAAGATCTCCCTGAATTAAGGGTTTCTTGTATGAAATTGGAATTTTGTTTTGCAAACGGTTTACAAAGACACGAGTCCCTTCAAACTCTCCTTGAAAAAAGGCTAGGTGAACAAAGGATAGCATGCGAAAAAAATGAGCTCCCTTGAACTCTCCCTGTAAAAAGAGTCTCTCGCAAGAGGAAATGATTGAAATTAGTACTGAGTGACCAAAAGGTCGAAATTGAAATTTGGAAATTGAAAATTGAAAATTGAAAATTTGAAAATCAGAAATTGGAAATTGAATGACCCGAAAATCAAAATTGAAATTAGTTTACTAGGAACGACATGGGTTCAATTGGGATTCATCCTAAGAACGACATTGGTTCAATTGAGAACAACATTGGTTCATTGGGAACAACATTGGTTCAATTGAGAACGACATTGGTTCACTGAGAACGACATTGATTGAATTGAGAACGACATTGGTTCACTAGGAATGACATGGGTTCGGTAGGGATTTAGCCTAAGAACGACATTGGTTCAATTGAGAACGACATTGGTTCAATGGGAACGACATGGGTTCAATAGGGATTCCGCCTAAGAACGACATTGGTTCAATTGAGAACGACATTGGTTCAATGGGAACGACATGGGTTCAATAGGGATTCAGCCTAAGAACGACATTGGTTCAATTGAGAACGACATTGGTTCAATAAGGATTCAGCCTAAGAACGTGAATCAGGAGGACTTTAACCTATAAATCATATTTCTGAAAAATACCAATCCAAAAGGGGTTCGATCTAAGGACTGTAAATAATATTGGATCAGGAGGACTTCAACCTACAGATCAAATTTTTGAAGGTGAGATTAGTTCCAAAAGGGTTCAACCTAAGAACCGGGGATCAGTAGGAATTCAACCTACAGATCGAATTTTTGAGAATGAGATTGGTTCGAAAGGGGTTCAACCTAAGAACCATTGGGTTGAGAAGGACTTTTGTTCACAAAGGGGTTCAACCTATGAGCCGTATTGGTTTGACAAGCGTTCAACCTACAAATCACATTGATTCCGCATGGGTTCGACCTACGAGCTACCAATTCCATAGGGATTTAACTTAAGGATCACATCGGTACTGCAGGAGTTCGACCTACAAACTATCAATTCCATAGGGATTTAACCTAAGGATCACATTGATTCCGCAGGGGTTTGACCTACGAACCATCAATTCCATAGGGATTTAACCTAAGGATCACATTGATTCCGCAGGGGTTCGACCTACGAACTATCAATTTCATAGGGATTTAACCTAAGGACCACATCGGTTCCGCAGGGGTTCGACCTACGAACTATCAATTACATAGGGATTTAACCTAAAGATCACATCGGTTCCGCAGGGGTTCGACCTACGAACTATCAACTCCATAGGGATTTAACCTAAGGATCGCATTGATTCCGCAGGGGTTTGACCTACGAACTACCAATTCCATAGGGATTTAACCTAAGGATCACATTGGTTCTGCATGGGTTCGACCTACAAACTATCAATTCCATAGGGATTTAACCTAAGGATCACATTGATTCCGCAGGGGTTCGACCTACGAACTATCAATTCCATAGGGATTTAACCTAAGGATCACATCGGTTCCGTAGGGGTTTGACCTACGAACTACCAATTCCATAGGGATTTAACCTAAGGATCACATCGGTTATGCAGGGGTTTGACCTACGAACTATCAATTCCATAGGGATTTAACCTAAGAATCACAGTTTAAGAAGGAAGGGTTCAACTTATGGGTTTTGAATTTGGAAAATGATTTTTTTTTTATAAAAAAAAAATCTTAGTTCATGATTTGAAAAGACCATCATAGTTAGCTTCTCATGGCCTGTTTTCAGGATTAACCCTTTATCCTGAGCGGGGAAGCTTGATGAAAATGCAGATAAATGCAGATAAATGTATGCAAATGCAAATGAATGCAGATGAATGCATGCAAATGCAAATGTATGCAAATGAATACAAAATGATGTAAATGGGTGCACATGTGTGCAAAATGGGAGATTGGTTTGATCCTGCCTGCATACAGAATATTTTGAAAAAAAACAAATTTTCAAGAAAAATACCCCAATGTAACTGGGGAATAAGATGTTAGACGAAAGGATAAGTAATTGATATTTGATGAGAATTCTTTGAAGATAACAAGGTAAAAACTGACAATGAGCTTATTGGTTGATCGAAGAGGCACTCTGAAAAAAGTTACCCCTTGTAAGAAGACATTAAACATTTGTAAAGGAGAAATATAAAAGATGGCGTCAGGCCATAAGGAAAATTGATAAATTTATTAATGCATTGAAGAAGGAAGTAACAGATTGATAGAAGAATTGGGACTGCATTGTCCCTTTAAAATGACAAAATGATGAAAGTGACATAGTCTCGACATTGTCAATTTTTAGAAAACTTGCTCAGGATGGTCGACTGGTGCCTTCCTCATCTTCAATAAGGATATTCTTGTTGATGCAATCTTGAATGATATTCTTCAGGACAAAACAATTCTCAGTGTCATGCCCTACTGCCCGATGAAATTTGCAGAATTTTTCTTTGAATTTGCCCATGATTGTTGCGGGATCAGCTACTTTAGGTAAACGGATCATATCTTTTGCGAGCATGTATTCCAGGACACTCTCTAGTGTCTGGTCCAGAGGGGTGAACTTTTGATCCGTACTCTAATCCTTGTACTTTGGCTTTGCTTGATCTTAATCTTTATGCTGAGGACTAGATTGAAGAGGCTTATCATTGTTGGAGAACTTTCTTTTTTTGCCCTTGGATCCCTCTGAATAGTTATCATGATTTTTCTTATTGCTTTTGCTATCATTGACAGAAAGAGTGAAGTAAGCCTTCTTCTTCTGCTTATTCTGATTGTTACCCTTTGTAAAGATGAAGCCTTCATAAACTCCATTTTCCATGCTTAGCTCGAGCCACTCGGCTCGTTCTGTCAGTCCGATGAAGGTTTTTGACGGTGTCGTAAAAATGAGATCTCTCAAGGGTTGCGAAAAAATATTCAAGATTAGCGACAATGCATGCCCCTCTGATATCGGGTCTCTCATCTTGTTGCAAGCTGACCTCCATCGATGAATGAAATCTCGGGCCTTCTCATCTTCTTTATGTTTGAGGCCACAAAGATGACTGAGGGTGGGAAGCGCCTCAGCATTAAAGAGGAATCGCTCGATGAACATGTTTACCACATTGTCAAATTCTTTCAGCTCAATAGGGTTAACATGCTCCAAATACCATTTAGCTGTTATTTCCTCCAGACTGTGAGGGAAACAAAGGAAAAGAGCCTGATTATCTCGCTTGAATTTGGTGCATTCAGCGAAGAACATGGCGTGATGTGCCTTAGGGTCTCCAGAACCATCGAATTTGATAAACTTTCTAGGGAGATTATCCAGATTGTCGTCCCCATCCAAACCATCATAGAAGTCTTCGCTGGTGAAGACTTTCTTGCCCTTGTTGCGGGCATGTAGATCTCGAACCATTCTGACTACATCTCTGAATTGCGGGTGGTCAGAGTCATTGACGGACTGCTCTTTGAATTTATGGGCTGACCCCTGCCCCTGAGTAGATTTGAAGAATGCCTGATGAGCCTCAAAATCTTCATCTGAATCTTTCACTAATTCTTCTTCATTGGTTGTGTCAACATTTTAAATAAACTTCTTGATTATCTTCGAGGCCTTCTTGATTGCCTGGCCTTTTGCCGTTTGCTTGACTTGGGTTTGCCCTGCACTGACTTCAGCTTGCTTTGCCAGCATTTTGGTCATCATCTTTTTTAACATGGCATACATTTGAGGATCAATGTCATCCTCCACCTGTTGCCCTTGATTTCTGCCTGAACGCGGGGAATCCATTTCTTCTTCTGAAGCTATTGAATGTGTCATGCCTTTGACTGGTGCAGTTTTTTTCCCTGACCTTGTCTAAACCATTGAATATCATGAATGCTCTCTACAGAGCAAAATTGATGGTTAGGCTTTTGAAAGAGATTTTGATTGGAAGAAAATATTTGCTAAGATTTTTGGTAAACAATTAAAAGAGTATCCCATTACTAGGGATTGAGTCATCGCTGGGATTATGACAATTGCGTTGTCATTCCTTTGTTAAAGAAAATAAACAACTGAAAATCATGTCTTGTTACCTAGGCGAGGTCGTCAAACCAAGAATTGAAGAATTTGCAAGATTTTTATTTATTGAAAGAAAAACATGATTGCATCAATAATAAACTTGGGAAAGAAGAGGCGGACAAACAATTTGTCACCACTCTTTATAACTAGCAGAGACATGAGGACAGGGAAAAAGTGGAAGAGTAACAAAAGAGTCTCAACCATATCTGGCAGAATGGTATGCTTCGGACTACTGTGCTGATGTAAGGTCAAACTCTGGCACGACTCCTGATAGCACCCGCATCTCTATGTGCTTCTGTCTCTGAGAAAACTGTTGAACACACAGCTCTGGATGATAATAAGCGCAGAAGAATGGACCAAGCAACTTGAATCTCTTGCCATATGCATAGGTGTATCTGGGAGGCGATAATTCTCGATCAAAATAGTCTCATACTACTTCTTCTTCCTGCAGATAATCGATCAGGAATCGATACCGCGCAACTGGAAGGAGCTCCTTGCCATTATATCTGAACGAACTAGCTCTGGTCGGTACATGCTGAAGGAACCAAGACTGAAGTGCATAAGTACATCCCTCGACTAAAATGGACTCTCCAAGCGTGAAGCGAGTCAATCCTCTGTATAGAAAAGCAAGCACGACCATAGCTATCGAGAGACGGCTGGTCTGTCGACTTCTCCATCTTCTCAAAAGATGTACTATTCTGACATCCACATAATTCTGTCCGTCTGAAAATAAAGTGAGTCCTACAGTGCACAAAACCATCGCATGCTGAATTCTGTCTCGAGCTGTCCTAGATAACGAGCTGACTTCTGCAAATGCCCCGTACTGTCGGTAGATCTCGATCAAGCTCACATACTCATTCCCATTTTCCTCAATCAGTGGCCAAGACTTATGCCCTGTCATGCGAGCCACAGCATCTTTCGGGTCCAGACCCTTGACATTGATCAAAAATTGCTGCTTTAACGGATCTCCAGGCCGACCTTCTGGCTCGGACAGTCCCATGATCTCTAAAAATTCATCCATCAGTAGTGTCATCTCGCCCCATAGGAACCAAAATGTGCAAGTGCGCGGATTCCACCGCTCTGCCAGCGCATGGATCAGATTGCCGTTGAGTGTCAACTTTCCCACTGCGGATGTCAGTTCCAACCCGCAATCGCTCAAGTGGTTCGGGAACATACGGGAGAAGTTTTTGAACCAAACATAGTACCACCGGGGGAAGAAGGGTCCGGTGCTGAGAGATCGATGCTCAGAAAGACTTTGTCGCACCTCGTAGGAGATGTGACCCTCAGGAAAAACATAATCGAGCTGACTGGATGCCATTGGACTGAACGATAGGAAGATTGAAATTAGACTTTGGAAAAATACAAGAATTTTGAAAATTGCAGGTAGGATAAAATAAAAAGTTGGAAATTCGAAGTCCAGAGGAACAAAAGAATGAAAAATCACCTGGAATTTTGAAGAAAAAGTGGATAATTTGGAAAAATTGTCCAGGGTTTACAAAGAAATGCTTAGTAAATGGGAAAATGAAGTATTTTGGAAAAACTAGAAAAATCAGATGGAAATGAATATTATACATTCAATCACAAACAATTATGCACATACAACATTCCCTAAGAAGTTGACTCTAAATGCATCAATTTTAAAAGAGCTTTAGGACCCTAATCCTGACTCTAGTCCCAGATCATCCGTGTCCAATCATGCTATGTTGATATACTCGAACCGAGGCTCGATGTACGTGGCATAAAAATTCATCTTCGGTTCTAAGCTTGTGTTTTCCCAACATCCTTGAGCACCTGTCGATATACGTTGGACAATGGTCCTTGGTACGTGGCAGGGGGGCGTTAGCCCAAATAAGTGGCCCAGTTGTGAGGCTCTGTCCCGAACTATGGTTTTGGAAGAGAGCCCAGCAACGTGAAGACCGGGTAGACATAGGTGGGGTGGTTTTTTAAAACATGAGCATATGCAGACAAACAGAGGGCTCTAAGTCCTAAAAAGATAGAATTTTTGAAAATTTTGAAGAAGCAAACATTGTTTTCATATAAATCCTAGATTGAGGAGTGTTGTATTTCAGATCTAAGTCTAAGTGAGCATGAATAATTCTCCTCAATATAGTCCTACCAAACCATGCTTAGTCTATATGCAATCCATGTCAACTAGGTTCAAGTCTAGGCTCCAAGGTTTACATGATATCAAAAAACAACAACTGACAATTCATAGAACATGATTCAGAAAATTGAACTAAGTCAAGCACATAATTGATCAGACGAAGACAGGTCCCATCTCGGTTGCCAAACCTGTTATCATCGCAAAATTTTTTCCCTCTCTTGCGAGAGAGAAACGAATTTTGCGAGTCAAACTCGACCAAAGTTTTGAAAATTGGTTTTGAAAATTACTCGCCTTTGTTTTGAAAATTTGCGGGAAAATTCCGTGGAATGGGATCCGCCTGTCGGTACGAAGTTTAACCATTCCTGGCGCCTTTACCAGGGGTAATCGAACCAAGGATCTATTGTGCGCTTTGACTAAGTTAAATTATCTAAATTATGCTCTATTTTCCTAGAATACACAGAGAATCAGGCTTGTGCTATGGGTTTTTGAAAAGATGCAAGTTTGAGAAATATGATGTTTGCTTGGAAAATTGAAATATGCTTGAAAAATGATTAAAAAAGTTCTTGAAAATAGAATTCCTGGGAAAGTCATTGAACTTTATTGGAAATCAGAAATTGGATTGGAAAATGAATTCTCAAGAAAACTTAAATCTTGAGAAAATCGATTTTTGAGCTTTGGAATTGCTTTTCTAAGAAAATGGATTTGAGAATCTTGAGAAAATCAAGAAAGCTTATTGGAAAATGATTTTTGAAATGGAAAATGGATTCTCAGAAAAATGGAAAACCTGAGAAAATTGATTTTGAGATTGGAAACTTAGAATTGAGAATGTGGAAATCTTGGAAAATCATAATTTGAACTTGGAAAATACTTTGAAATCTCATTTGAAAACTTAGAATTCTGAGAAAATCAAATCCTGAGAAAGACTTGAAAATTTTTGAGAAAATTGATTTCTCTGAAATTGAAATTGAAAAATGAATTTGAAAATAATGCAAATTGAATGAATGAATGAATTTGAAAGGGAATTTCATTGAGGAATTGGGAAATCCTTTTGAAACTTTGAAAAATGCAGTGCATTTTTGAAGTTAGCTTAAGAGTGTAGGCTGAATGTGGCTAATATAAAGATCATAAATTTTGATTTTCTTCGTATTCTGACTATGGCCATAAATATGAATCCCACCGAGTTTATAAACTACATAAGAGCTTGTGCACGTGTCATTCGTGTCAACCATAGTGGATTTGGAAAAATGTGCATGAATGATACATCAGATATTGAAATTTTGCTGAAATTAAACTATATGCAATGCAGTCATATTCTAAGCAGAAATGTAAATTCTTATTTCAAATATTACATTTCTTTTTACATTGAATTGAATAAAACAAATAAATAAAATGGCTAAGTCTCCCTCTTGAATGTTCCTGCAAAACTAGAAAACCTGTTAGTACAAAAAAATGTAGGTTTTTCTGAATTTATCCAAAAATATGGGAAATTTTCAGATATTATTCAGATATAAACCCAAATTCATACCCCCTTTGATATAAACATGATAAATAATGAATAAATTTCGAAAATAAGCTCGGAAATTTGAAATTGGGGTCAAAATAACCAAAAATGCCCCTAATGACCTTGAAATCAGGGTTTTCTGAAAGAAATTTTATAAATTTGAAAATCAAATAAAATAAATCAAACATAATATGATGAATTATGATGATATGCATGAAAATTTAGAAAATTGAAGTTTAGAATTTCGAAATTATGGTCACAATGACCAAAATGCCCTTGATAACAAGACTATGGCCTTGATACCAGGGTTTTCTGAAATAAATTTTGCAAAAATGGAAAATTGAAATGCAAATGATATTGAAATTAACCTTAATATGACATGACATGCTTATTTACATGAATAAAACCCGAAAATGGCGAAAATATCATAAAATATCAAATTTAACTTGATTTTCGTTTCTGAATTTAAAAATAAACTAACATACAAAACAAATGAACTTGGATTTAAGCCAAATTTGGCATAGACACCTAGACTAACCCTAGGAACAGAATAGAATTGAAAATATATTTTTTTGTTATTTTATTAATATAGAAAATAGCTAAAAATCCTAAAAAATCAAAATTTTGCCTAAAATGCTCATTCTAAAGGGAATTTCAGATATCAAACTTCCATAAAAATTTCCCAAATTTTATGGGGTGACAGAGAACAGTTAGGCAAAGTTTTTTTCGATTTTGCACATTCTGGTTTTGACCTATGGTCGGAGCTGTACAGCTCTGGCAAGTCGGATCGGAATCCGACGACTCTAGGATTTAGGGAAAACAGATAGGTTTCGGGAGAAAATGTTAGAAAAATAGCAGACAGATGAGGAAAAGGCTGAAATTGTGGGAAACTGTCTCTGACATATAGAGGCAAATTTGATATTTTTACATTATTGGTATTAGGATTATGGTTTGGAAATGGGCACACTGTTATCAGAGACCCGAATCTCTGGAATTTCTGGATATTGGAATCTGTCAGATAGAAAAGATAAATTCAGGAAAAATACTTGGACAATTCCAAAAATACCCAAATTTTGAGAAATGACAGGAAAATAGGTTAGAAACAACTTTAGTGTTGAAAGTTTTTGCAGACAAGCTACAGGTTGAGCGGAAACAACGCATTAGGATCTGTCTATACCATGACAAAGAAAAATCGAGATTTTCCTAAGGTTCTGGGAAAAATGATTTTTGACAGAGGTCAAATATGCTTGTACAGGTCTCAAAATTTTTAGATAATTAGTAGATTTTACCATAAATCTACTCTAATTTTTAGGGGAGGATTCAGATCTTCCATCTAGGAGATCCCAGGCCGACAAGTCTGCTAAAGCTGAAATTGAAATTTCGGGAGTATGAAAAACCTGATTTAGGGTTTGATTCATTAGGAGGGTTTTTGAAACTCAAATTAATTCAAATTTTCAGCAGATAAGCAATAAAAAATAAGTCTAATCACCCTAAAAATTTTGATATTTATGAATAAAATTTCGCACATAAAATAATGATTGGACTCGACATATAATATTAAAACCCACAACCTACCAGACGACTATGAATGAATCTATTGAAATACATGTAAAGCCTTGAAATAAATTAAATCAGTCTCCTAAAATACAAAAATAATGCTTAAAATCAAGGAAAACAGGGAGGTATGTGGTTCTTTTAATGTTGGCTCTCAAAGAGATCCAATCCATCAAAAGGATGGATCTCTTTGTTTATCTTAGCCCATATACATAAATGCATGTTTTCTTTTTATTTTTCTATCTTTCAAAACCACGAAGGAGATCTTTGTGCCACTGTGGATCTGATTTTGAACCAATTTCAGATCACCCTTATGAGACTAAGACTTGGCGACAACATATCAAGGTGCGACAATGATATGTAAATAAATAATAAAAAAAGAAAATGACTTCTCACGAATAAGAGCATAGACTTACCTTGGTTTGCCTAGATCGATTGATGATATGTCGTTTCAAGGTTGAAGGTTGAAGGTAGGTGTTGTAGAGGAACTTGTTGGGATGAAGGATGGTGTTGATGGCTATGGAAGGGCTGTTGTGGTTGCTTGGAGGTGGCTGGACTGGCTGCTTCCACAGTTGAGAGGGCTGCACATTGGAGTTATACTTCAAAGTGAGGGAAGCTAATATGCTGAACCGATGGAACTGGAACCTAGGGAGGATGTTGGAGCCGTGGCTGGTTAGAATCTTGCTGTTGCAAATGAAAGTTGAAGCCAAGGTTGAGGAGGCTGCAGATGATTATTGAAGGAGATGGAGGGCGTCAGCTAGGGGTTGCCGCCAATGGCTGTTGAAGTTGCAGCCAATAGATGAAGGAAGGTTGTTGTGGGGTTGTAACAACAAAGGGGAGAGAGAGAGAGAGAGAGAGAGAGAGAGAGAGAAAGAGAGTGAGAGAGTGAGAGAGAGAGAGAGACGTGAACCAACGAATAGCCCAGCCGTCACCTCCTTTGGTATTGAACTTAGGGAAAAAATCAGATTTTCCCTAAATTTTTTAGGTTTAATGAGAGTAGAATGAGAAGCTGCAGAAGTATTACGCGTGAGGTTTGTTTCAACGTGTTATCCTTAGCTGGGATTTAGAAAGAGAGGAAGCCATATAGTGGCTGGACAATGGAGAAGGAAAAGAAAGAAAGGAGGAAAAAGAAGAAGGAAAGAAAAGGAAGAGAAGAAGGAAAGAGAGAAGGAAGAAAGAAAAGGAAAGAAAGGAGAGGGAAAGAAGAAGAAGGAGGATGAGCTGGAAGGGATATACGTGAGTGGAGGGAGAAGAAACAAAGGAGGAAAGAAAGAAGAAAAAGAAAGAAAGAAAGAAAAGAAAGGAGAAGAAGAAAGAAAGAAAAGAAAGGAGAAGAAGAAAGGAAGAAAAGAAAAGAAAGAAGGAAAAGAAGAAAGAAAGAAGGAAAGAAAAGAAGGA
Source organism: Nuphar pumila (assembly GCF_984573655.1). Classification (NCBI taxonomy): domain Eukaryota; kingdom Viridiplantae; phylum Streptophyta; class Magnoliopsida; order Nymphaeales; family Nymphaeaceae; genus Nuphar; species Nuphar pumila. The sequence continues at coordinate 16,216,925 of NC_143265.1, read as the reverse complement.
AGAAAAAGGAAAGGGGAAGAAGAAAGAAAGGAAATGGAGAGGAAGAGAAGGGCTAGGGGGATCGACCCCCTTTGTGGGTCCCACCTTAGGTATAATAAGAATAAAATAAAATAATAAAAAAATAAAGAAAATAAAGAAAAGGTAAAAAAAAATCTTTTTTATATATAAATTAAAACGTAAAATGCAAATGGATGGACCATCTCAGAGCGGGTCCAAATTCAACTTTTGAAATTCATTTTGAAGATTAGAGGGGTAAAATAGTCTTTTCAGAAAAATCTCTGAATGAAACGAGCTATTTTTGGCAGTTTTTTAAACGAACTCAGAATTTGAAGTTCAATACCCCGTTGTGAAGCAAATCCAGTCTAGAATTTGAAAATTTGAGTTTGAAAGAAGTCCAGATTGTTTTTCTTGAGAAAATATTTCCAAATTTAGACTCCCGAAGGTAAAAATGTCAATTTTGGAAACCCAGGGTTTGAAATTGATTTTTGAAAACTTGTAAAACTCAATCTGGATTGAAATTTATAAAACTGGAGTTCTGGACTTCAAAAATGAAATGAAATATGATGAAATGTTATGACATGCTGAGAAGTGATATGAAATGATGAGAAATGACATGAAATGCTATGCAAAATGCAAACCCTGAATGAAGAATTTTGGATGTTAGACCATGATTGACACTTGTACCAGTTTAAAAAGCATTAAAATTGATAAAATTTGCAAAATAGTTGAAGAAATGGTTTTTTGACTCTACCGAGCTAGGGTGACACTGAAAATTAGGGTTTGAGTTGAGTTGAACTAAAATGAGGTGGATTGAGCTGGGTTTTAGAGTTTTAGAACTCCAATGAACTGATCAGATACTGACTCAACTGACCTTTCAGACTAATTTTTCAAGAAAAGCTGTCATTTTTAGAGAAATGGTAGGGAATGGTCACTGGAGTGAAGTGAATTATGAATTTGAGCTAGGTTTGAGCTAGAACAGAGATCAGTAATACTGACATGAACTAAAATCGAAGCTCGAACACTAGCTCAATTGACTGAACTCAGCTCAATTTCAGCTGAAAGAGCTGAAACGGGGTAAAATAGGCTTCTGGACACTTGGAAATGGTTTTGAACTTAAAATGTAGTACTTGAACTTCTGGTGAGCTCAAGTTAGACTCTGGGAAAGATGACTGACTGGGAATGAGTGACTCGAAGACAATTGGCTTGAATTTGAGTGAGAAATGAGCTTATTTCTGAAGAAATGATCTGATTTTGGCAAGAATGGTCAGAAATGAAAAATGGTTTGTTCATTGTGAGCTCGGGTGAGCTTGAGATAACTGATATTCTAATTGTTCTGAACTGACCATTGAGTTTGGTTGACTCCGACTGATTGGGGTCCGGGATGACCTAGGGGTAAAATGATAATTTTCCTAGTGAAAATGGGTAAAATGATGATTTTTTGAAATTGACTCGGGGTTTGACTCCTACGCTGACCTAACAGGGTTGGCACTGCACGAGGAGGGTTGTCTGAAATGGGTGAGGAAAATTTGGGGTGTTTACAGAACTCTGGAGGAACAGGGACAGAACCATCTAGATGTTCAGAAAGGTCCTGACTTCTTATGAATGGTATGATTTCTCGCTTCCAAGTTAGGAAAATGGAATTATTCAGTTTCTCAGACACGAGTTGACTAAGAAAGTTTGAGGAAAGACCAGACTGAGAGTGAGGAAATGAGTCCATACTCTATCGAAGCCAAAAACAAGAAGGGGAGTTACAAAAAATAAGGAATAAGAAGGTTCAATTACTATTGAATTCTAACAAAATTCAGAACAGAAACTCAAGATCAACGATTTTTGTTTCCACTGCCTTTTTTTTATAAACCCGAGGCAGAAAACCAGAACTACGCAGTAAAGATCTAGTTTGAATTAAAATTCAATCAAAGGAGCACGTTATTTGAAGATAGCGTGTTTTCTTTCAAAATATGAGAGAATATAGATAAGCAGTATAAAATGGAAAAGAATATAAAGAATGAGTTCAAATATTAACCAAGACAGATCTGGGATAATCTAATGTGTCGTCAATGTGCAAAAGAATTTGATATGATCCTATTCAAGCTTTATAATCACGTGCAACAATATGGCAATATGAAGACGTGAACAGAGAATCAACAATATGTTATTTAAGCCTTAAAAAGAAAAATATTAGGCAAACAAAAAATAAAAAATTTGCTATTGTGAACAAATCCAACTTTTGTAAGAGAAATATGTTATATTTTGATACCTAGAGACAAGAAGAATGTAGGAGAAAGAAGAAGGATACCTTACCGGATGATACATGATAGATTGAAGGAGAAATGGGTAAGAGGAAAGAAGAAGATCTTGGAGAAGAAAGAAGAAGATCTGGAGATGAAGAAACCTTATCGGATGAAAGGCGTTACCGGATGTTTATAAGAAGATCACAATCCTTCCTGTAGCTCTGATACCATGATAAAATTCGCTCTTATACACAAGAATAAGCAAAGAGGGGAGAATACGTGAGAGCTGCTGCAGAATCCTCAATAACCGACTGTAGTATTGGGCTTCCCATTAAATACACGTTGTTACAATTACTAGGGTACAAAAATACCCATCACACAACAAAGGTAATTTATAATATGCCATTAATGCCTTTAATGAAGATGCACTTAAATATATAATTAGATGAACTTGAATTGGGTTTGGATAAGATCCAAACCCAATCGTGAATACATGCTTCTTTTCAATGCCAACACTGACGACTCCTTTTTTCAGCCACCTCTCAGGTAATATCTCTCTCTCTCTGCCCTGTTTCCATAAAGAAGGGGTCGAGCCCCTCCCTACCTCCCCGTTCCTTCTGTACGTAGGGGAAGGGCCAAGCCCCTCCTTGGTAACCCATGTTCGCAGGGGAGGTGCTAAGCCCCTCTTTGTTGTCCTGTTTCCATAGGGGAGGGGTTGAGCCCCTCCCTACCTCCCCGTTCCTTCTGTGCGTAGGGGAGGGGCAGAGACCTCCCCTCTGCATTGCTTCCCCCTCCCCTCTCCATCCTCTCCTTCATTGCCAGCAGGTAGGGCTCGCCAACCCTCCTTATTGTAGGATAGGCAGGGGCTCGACCCCCCCTTTCCTACACCCTTTGCTCGCAGAGGAGGAGCTCGGCCCCTCCCTGCACCTTTTATTTCGTAGAGGAGAGGCTCGACCCCTCCTCGTGTTTGGCAAAGGCTTTGCCTCCCCTTGTTGCTCGTTTGCTCAGCATAACAAGGGCATCACCCTTGCCACACATGGGTCTTCGACATGGGTGATGCCCTCTATCGATTAGGGCTTTCAGTGGGGGTGATGCCCCTGCCTTTAAGCACCCTTAGGTAGGCAGGGACCTCGCCCTTGCCACTTCTCCTTGTCACAGGAAGGCAAGGCAAGGCCCTGCCTCCCTGCATCTCATCCGGTAGGGGCTTTGCCCTTGCCGCTTAATTTTTTCATCATTGGCAGAAGCGACGCCTTTGCTAGTCACTCTCTCTCCTGCAGCGCAGGCAGGGGCAAAGGGCCCCTGCCCCTTCTTACTTTTTCAATTTTGTGTTTAGTTTTTAGTTTCACTTTTCTTTTCAGTTTTCACTTTTCAGATATAATGGCAAGTTCTAGTGGCAGTGTCAATACAGTTGGTTCAAGTTCTGACCCTGAATTAGAAGTTTCCCAACCACTTTGGAGGCTTGTGACAAAAGAGATAAAAGCTAGTGGTGGTGGGAATGTGCAGTTTCAATGTAATCTATATAAGACTGTTTTCATGGGTTCTTATACGCATGTGAAAGCACATCTTTTGCATATTCATGGTCAAGGAATTAGGGCATGTTCTGAGGTTGACAAAGACTTGTTAAAGCAATTAAAGAAAGAACAAAAGGAAGCTGAAAAGAAGAAAATTGCAGAAATGAGAAGCGATTCAATTAATCAGCCTTTTCCTATTGATAGTGATATAAAAGAAGAGATTTTGAAGAAAAGAAAGATGAAAAGCAATAAAACAATACAAGCATCATTCAAAAACATGGCAAGAGCAGAAATTGATAAAAAAAAAATGGTCAATTCTTTTACTCAAGCTCAATTCTTTTTAATTTAGCTAGAAGTTCATAATGGAAAGATATGATTACATCTTTGGCTAATTGTAATTTGAGTGGTTATGTGCCTCTTAGTTCAGAAAAACTAAGAACAGTCGTTCTTGCAGAGAAAAAAAATAGAATTGAAGACTTGTTAGAGACCCAAAAATTTGTATGGAAATGACATGGTGTGTCTATTGTTTCTGATGGGTGGACTGATATACAAAGGCGACTACTGATAAACTTTATTGCTTACTCACTTAATGGGTCAATCTTTTTAAAGACTGTTGACGCATCTGGGGAGTATAAAGATACTGAATATTTAAAGAGATTATTTGTCGAAGTGATAAAAGAAGTGGGTGAAGAAAGTGTGGTGCAAATCATTACTGACATTGCTCCAGTTTGCAGTCCTATAGGAATGAATTTGGCAAGTGAAGATACATATTCACATATTTTTTGGACTGCATATGCAGCACATAGTTTAATTTTGGTACTTGAGAGTATATGCAATCTATCAAAAGATGATGCACATGCATGTGAAATGTGTTTATGGATTGAGAAAATAGAGCATGATGTTCAAAATATTAAAAAAAGTTGTTGAAACTCGTTTTGCTTTTCTCATTGTTATGATGAAAAGAATTAAGCAACTCATGAATGCATTGATGATGGTGGTGGCTGATCAAGATTGAGATTTTTATCATACTGAAGATGATGTTAAGGCTCAAGCTATCAAAAAATGCATCTGTGATGATTTTTGGTGCGATAAAATTACATATTTTGTTGAATTTACAGAGCCTATTTGAGAAATGTTGAAAGAAGTTGACAGAGACGTACCCATGCTTCATAGAATTTATGAAATGTGGGACAATATGATTGAAAAAGTTTAAAGTATAATTTTTAAACATGAGAAGAAAGATGTTGCACTTGATGATTCAGAATTCAGTTTTAGTGAGAAGATGGGATAAAAGCAATACACCTTTGCATTGCATGCCACACTCTCTCAATCCAAAATATTATGCAAAAAAATGGTTGACAACAGGTTTTGGTCGTGTTTCTCTAAATGAAGATCCTGAGATATCAAGGAATAGAATGATATGTTTGGGAAGACTACTTTTTAATGATCATCACATGTTTAAGGTTATAAATAGTGAGTTTGGAAAGTTCTCTACTGGGAGATTGATTCTTTAGAAGCACTCGTGGCAAGGGATGAGGAAGATCCCCTTAATTGGTGGGCAACATATGGATCAGAGACACCAAATCTGCAATGTATTGCAATGAAGTTGTTATCCCAACCTGCTACATCATCGTGTTGTGGAAGAAATTGGAGTACATATGATCAAATTCACAACATTAAAAGAAACAAACTCACTAGTAAAAGAGCAGAGGATTTGGTTTATGTTCACTCTAATCTATGATTAATTTCTCGCTGCACCAAAGATGAGTATAGGCACTTTTTTTTTTGTATTCAAAGTTTGTATTTAAATATTTGTATTCAAAGTTTGAAATTAGATACTAAGTTAGTCATTTTTTGATGCAGTTGTGGACCATCCAAGTATTGGGATGTAAATCCAGAAGATTTTGACTTGGAGGGAGAACATGATTTTCATACTCTCAACATGGACTACCTCGATCATGTTCTTCCCTTTAATTCAGACGATGAGGCAGATTTATGATAAGTTTTGTTGTTTATTACACTCACAAGCTTCTTTATGTGTTATATTTTGGTAAGTTTTTGTTGTTAAGAGTTTAACTTTTTATTTTTGCTTTAAAATTTACAATCTTATTATTAATTTATTGTTATATATATAATTATATATATATTTTTAAATATATATATATATATATATATATATATATAGCCGAGTCCCCGTATCAAAAAACTCGTGTCACACCCGCACTCATCTGACATAGATAAAAATAATTATGATATCATAAATTCATTATTTATAAAATTGATGCAATAAATCAAATTAACAATCTACAATTGCTATTCTTAATCAATAAAAAATAACACCACAATTAAATCAACCTCAATATATTATGGCTACGCCAAATGAATTAAGAAAACAAGAAACAATCGAACAAGTCAAGCAAAAAAAAAGAAAATTATATTAATAAAAGAAGCAAACAATGCATAATTGTATATGACGATGAGGTAATAATCTTAATAATTTTCTGCTTCATCATCAAGGTCATCATAACAAAGAAGAGTAGGTTCAGTTAAGTCCATGCTTATAGTGTTGAAATCATGCTTCCCCTCCAAGTTACACTCCTCTAGGTTTACATCTCAAATTTTGGATGATCTTTATCTACATGACAATTAAAATTAAAAAATATTAAAATACATGCATATTTAAATAAAGAAATTAAGAAATAGTCAAATAATAAGAGAACAAGAAAAAATAGTACATGTATTCCTCATTGGTTCACAAAAGTAATCGAAGATTGAAATGAATAAAGACTAAATCCTTTGCATACTTGCTGGTGATGTTGTTTCTTTTGATATTGTAGATTTAAGCATATGTGCTCCAATTTTTTTCACAACATGATAATGTAACAGGATTGGGATAGCAATCTCAATGTAAGACGTTGGAGAAAAGATGTTTTTGACCAATATGTTGACCACCATGTGTGGGAGGCAGAGGAGGAAGGATGAGAAGGAATAAGAAGAAAGAGAGGAGGAAGCGACAGAGGATGGAGGAGAAGGAAGAAAAAAAAAAAGAGGAAGCGGAGAAGGAGTAAGCAGAAGAAAGAGAGGAAGAGGCAGCAGAGGGAGGAGGCGAAGGAAGAAGAATAAAGAGAGGTGGCGAAGAAGGAAGAAGAAAAAAGGGAGGAGGAGGCAGAGGAGAAAAAAGGAATAAGAAAAATTATAAGAGGCGATGGAGGGAGGAGGAGAAGGAAGAAGAAAGACAAGAGGAAGAGGAGAAGGAATATGAAGAAAGAGAGGAGGAGGAAAAAGATGAGAGAGAGAGAGAGAGACCTATTTCACTATCGTCGTCGCCACCGTTGGAAGAGGAGAGGAGAAGGTGTCGGGGTGGGAGAGTAAGAGTCAGGGAGGGTGGGGGCTGAAGGGGAGGAGTCGGGGTTGAGGGTGTGTGTGTGGGGGGGGGGGGGGAGGGGAATTACCCCCCCCTCCATTTTTTTTTTGACAATTGGACCAAAATGTACTTGGTCAAAGTAGATTGAGTCCATTTTGGACAAATATAACTCATAATGCGGGTCTTGCTTCTGCGTCATGTTGTGTTGACACAGGTGTGGCGAGCTAAATGATGAGTCCATGTGACTTAGTTGGTCACAAATAAAATCTCATGGTATAGATAATTCACACTCTCAATTAGGCAAACATGCCTCTAATTAGGCAGGTCATTCTTGGGTAGTGTATAGTGATTGAACTCTCATAACATATGAATAAGTGGTACAAGGTTAAATGCATAAAGACTTCAAACCAAGGTTGCCAGACTAAGAAGCGGAAGCGGGAAACGATACGGGAAGCGGAAGTGAGAAGCGATGCATTTTATAATATATAGGAAGTGGGAAGCAAGGAATAAAAAAAGGAAATATAAGAATTGAATGAGAATCAAAATAAAATCCAAATAAAAACTAAAATAAAAGAGACTAATATTAAATTTCATGATTTTTTAGTGTAAGAATTAAATTTTTAACAAAATCTAAAAATAATGACTACCAATTTAGTGAAAGCACATGGAAGTGAGTGAGAAGAATCAGAGAAAACACATAAAAAGCATGAAAAGTTGAGTAAGAGAACATATAATAAGAATAAATAAAGCATGTGGAAAGCATAGAAGCGTGGAGGAATCGAGGATCTCATCAAATTTCGGAAGCGAAGAGTATCACGCTTCCGAAGCGAGTTTCCGGGAAGCAAGCTTCCCGCCTATCTAAGAAACTTCCGGTAACTCTGCTTCAAACAATAACAAGCTCAAATCTAAGCTTTCTAAATTCACAGCCACAAGCCAGAATTCTGCAATCTTATACATGCAAAAACTTAAAATCTAACAGAAAAAGATGTTTCTCATATTTTATATATGCAAATATACATGTAGACCTGTGAGGACCCTTCATGTGCTAATTCATGACAAGATCATGCATCTATATTATAGAAGTATGGGTATATGCCATATGGATACACTTGCAGAATAATTTTGTTGGATGTTGCTATTCAAGTATTTGTTAATTTTCAGTCACATGCAAGTTAGTGCAAAGGAGAACATGTTATAATCTGGAATTTTTTATTTTATAATTTACAACATCCCTGTTCTTTCTTCCTTCATTGTGCAGCTATGAGTTCACCTTAGTTCATGTGTTGTGATGCATCATTTGAATGTTCCTTCCTGCTTATGGTCTAATATTACATTTCTCGAGGTTATGGGTTTTCCCATGTGAGATTATAGATATTGTAGGTGTTTTTTAGCATAATGTTACTCAAGTTTTAAAATTTTTCTTATTTACCCTCTGATTAAAAATTTAGAAGCATTCAATGTCTGGGTTTATAATTAGATACATATAATAGGCCAGTTGATATCTATGATATCAATAGCATAATTATTCATGATTGAGAGTTTTTTGGTGTAAAGGTTTTGTTTTTACTGATAAAAATGATAAATTTTTCCCTTGTGCTATTCTTTGTGTTTTTTTGGAATATACAAATAACTAAAAAGGCTATAGATGCTTTGATTTTAAAAGCAAGAAAATATATGTTTAAAAAAATGTGTCTTTATTAGAAAAAGAGATTTTTTTAAAATTTAAAAATCCTAAGGAAATAACTGAGTATTCTTTTTGGTTGGATCTCATTCCAAAGTTTGGTGATTATGATGTTGATCTTAATGAGTATCAGAATATTAGAAATGATATGGTGAATGAAGAAGAATCTCATGATAATGAGATAAGTGCAGAACAACCTCAAGATCAAAATTGTATTCAATATTTCAGGCGTAGTAGTTCTGAATATCCATATGCCTTTAAGAAATATAATGAAATACAAACTAGAAGGTCATCTAGAATATCAAAACCCCCTAAAAATTTTGTGTTCTATGAGTCCTTTTCACTAAAGTATCAAGCTTAAATTGCATTGATACATTCCTATATAGAACCCTCAAACTATGTTGAAGTAGAGAGATATCTTGAATGGGTAAAATCCATGAAGGTAGAATTAGATGCTTTAGAAAACACGAATACTTGGATTGTCTAAGATATTCCTCTAGAAAAGAAATTCATAAGTTGTCGATAGATATATAAGATAAAAACCAAGAGTGATGAAACTCTTGAAAAGTACAAAGCTAGGTTAGTTGCCAAGGGATACTCTCAAGAGTATGAAATAGATTATGAGGAAACCTTTGCTCATGTTGCTAGGATGACTACTGATAGAACCGTAGTAGCTCTTGCTTCTGTGAAGAAATGACTTATATATCAAATGGATGTTAATAATGCATTTCTCAATAGAAAATTAGTTGAATTCTATACAGAGGCACCGCCTGGCATAACTATTTCTAAAAGGACTCTTCGTTTAGATAAGGCCTTGTATGGCCTTAAACATCCTTCAAAGTCTTTGTATGACAGGTTTAGTCAAGTTATACTTAATGTTGGATTTCAATCTTGTTTAACTGACACAACTCTATTCGTTAAGATTTCTGATACATGTATTATTATTATTCTCCTTTATGCGGACGACATGATCATCACAGAAAGTAACAAACAAGGAGTTAAACACATTAAAAGACTTCTCAAAACACATTTTGAAATGACTGATTTGAGGTTTTAAAAATATTTTTTTTGGTATAGAAGTTGCTTATCCTTCTAGAAGTTATTTGTTGATCACTCAATCTAAATTTGTGTTAGATATTGTTGTCAGGTCCGGTATCTCGGATGATAAGAAGGTTGATACTCTCGAAGTTTTAAATGTCAAAATAAAAATTAATGATGGGGAACCACTTGAAAATCAAACACCATACAGACAACTTGTCGAGGTACTGTCATATCTTTCAATTACGAGACCTGACATTGTGCATGAAGTTCACACAACGAGCTAGTTTCAGCATGCTCTCATCATTGTTCATATGAGAGCAATTTTGTGCCTTATTAGATATATTAAAACTTTTGTTTTTTGATGACTTTTTTTGTCTGCTTCTTCATTATTAGATTTAATTGCTTATACTGATGTTGATTGAGGAGGTGATCCCAATAAATGATACTCAACCATTGATTTTTGTGTGTTTTTAGGTTACTTGTTGATTTCATGAAGATGTAAAAAACAACAAAAGGTCTATTTTTCTTCAACTAAAGAAAAATACCGAGTCATAGCTACAACCACTATGAAAGTGGTCTGGCTACGAAGATTATTGGTTGACATGGGAGTCCAGATTAAAGGGGCATCAAGGATGTGTTGTAACAACAAAAGTTTCATCTACATTGTTAGCAATCAGACATTTCATAAACACACCAAGCATATTAAGATGGACTATCATTATGCACGATAAGAGTATCTACAGGGTATTATCGATCTTCCTTATGTCACCTCAGAATATCAATTGGCAGATTTTTTCATCTGACCTCTTGCTACTCCTAGATTTCACTTCTTATTGGACAAACTTTTGATTATTCAATCGTAAGTTTGAAGAGTGTTCAAAATGTGTGTGTGTGTGTGTATATATATATATATATATATATATATATATATATATATATATATATATATATATATATATATATATATATATATAGGTTAGAACTAATATTTCACTACAACAAAGCAGTAGATTAGCGACGACCACATTCCGTCGCTAACCATGTTAGCGACGGATTAGCGACAACGCGGCGACAGTATGCTTACGTCGCGAATATTTCGACGCTAACTGGCGACGGAATAATTCCGTCGCCAAGTCCGTCGCTAATTGCGACGGAATAACGAGCGCTATATTCCGTCGCCAATCCGCCGGTACTAAACGGCGACCACGGCGTGGCGACAGATTTAATTCCGTCGCTAAGCCGTCGCTAGATTAATATGAATAGCGACGGAATCATCCGTCGCTAATCCGTCGTAAAAACGAAAAAAAATCAAAAAAAATTTATTTAAAAATTAATTACCGAGAACTGTACAATTTATATTTCCTGTACAATTTATATTTCCTGTAAATAAAAAAAAAACCACACAAAAAAAATCATATAACAAGTATCTATAATAATTAATCGTTCCACCTTAAAACTAAGAAGTTTAATTATTTACAATTCAACAATTACAATTAGGAAAAATAAAAAAAATAGAACTTCTTCAACACAGTCCTCTAATCATCGCCAAGATTTTGTGCGTCTTCTTGTTCATTGTCTTTATCTGTCCCTTCAGCTCCACTACCCTGATTATCGCTAGCAGCCTACACAAGAAAACAACAGTCAGTATTGATAAACAAAATATAATGAAATAAATTACACACTATATGTGATTCTATCATGTGCTCATGTGTGATCTAAGGCAATAAAAAAACTCTATATGTGATTCTATCATGCTCATATGTGTGCTAAGGCAGTCAAAAAATTGAATATGTGATTATAGCATGTTCATATGTGTTCTAAGGCATATAAAAAAACTCTATATGTGATTCTACCATGCTCAGATGTGCTTTAAGGCAGGCAAAAAACTATATATGTGATTCGATCATGCTCGTATGTGTGCTAAGGCAGTAAAAAAATTGAATATGTGAATATAGCATGCTCATATGTGCTCTAAGGCAGGCAAAGCCAAAAAAATTATATGTGATTCTATCATAAATGATATGTAACATGTTCATATGTGTTCTAAGGCAGTTAAAAAACTCTATATGTTATTATAGCATGTTCATATGTGTGCTAAGGGAGTCAAAAAACAGAATATGTGATTATAATATGCTCATATGTGTTCTTAGGCAGTAAAAAAACTGAATATGTGATTATAGCATGCTTATGTGTTCTAATGCAATCAAAAAAACTTTATATGTGATTCTATCATGCTCATATGTGCTCTAAGATAGACAAAAAGTTAAATATATATATATATGTGATTCTATCATGCTCATATGTGTGCTAAGGCAGTAAAAAAATTGAATATGTGATTATAGCATGTTCATATGTGTTCTAAGGCATCTAGAAAAACTCTATATGTGATTCTACCATGCTCAGATGTGCTTTAAGACAGTCAAAAAAACTATATATGTGATTATACCTGAGAGGGACCTGGAATCGAAGATCCCCTATCCTGAACAGCGGCCTTGATCTCATTTCGGAGAAAGGGGGTGACGGTGTATTGGAAGTAGTTATTCAGTGATTCATTAATGATCTCGCGTACATCATCACCGGAAAGAATAGTCGGTTGCTTGGAGCTTATGTCGGCGCAAGAAGTTGGTGAGCCGTAACTGGAAGAACCAATAACTGGTGAAGTGTTCATATTACTCCCAAACCCGAACACGCGACCTTTTTTGGGTTCACCTGCTGCAGTCACCCATGCTGTAGGATCAAATGATGGATGTTGAGTAGCGTCTTCGCCATATCGCTCTACCATTTGTTGCTCATATGCCTCCTACAAAATAATGTTTAAAGTATTCATTAATAATTAATGATAACATTATGATGACTTGCATATATATTGCAATGATTATTAATAGAATTAATACATACCGTTGTCGTTCTCGCCTTCTCTGATACGAAGACTCCCGTGGTCTTCCGTTTATGTGTTTCTACAAACACATCCTTATATGGTACACTGCCTCCTTTTTCTGCTTCCTGCGAAGTTAAATGACAAAAGATTTAGTACACAAATTTGCAATAATACTTATAAAATTAATATTATATATTGATGAGTTACCATTTTCTTTAGGTGGCTCCCAAATGTCTTAGATCCACCTGTGTGTAGATGGGCTTCGAGCATCTTCGATCAATTTTGTGAAGCCTTCGCAGAGCGATTTTTAAATGCATCTCCCGCCCACATATCGCACATTTCATCCCAGTAATATCTCCTGATAGTAATAGGACCATGGCCCTTCCACAGTAATGGATCATCTACTACGTCAGATAGAATCTGTCGCTAATTAGCGACGGATTAGCGACGACAGAGTTCCCTCTCTAAATCCATCGCTAAAATGGTGTTCTTGTAATAAAAAGTAGCGACAAAAAATTTAGTCGCTAATCCGTCGCTAAGTAGCGACAGATTAGCGATAAAATTTGTTTCTTCGCTAATCCGTCGCGAATTAGCGACAGATTCTATCTCTAGCTAATCTGTCGCTAATTAGCGAAGGAAAAAATCCGTCGCTAATTTCCGTCGCTAATTAACAATTTTCTTGTAGTGTTTTTTCTTTTAGTTTTTTTTTGTTTCTTTTGGACTAATCAACACAAAAAAGACATTGGGGCAAGCCCAATGGCTCCAAATGGAGCCGGCTCCAATGTCTCTTTAGAGACTCGCTCTTGTGTATATAAATAGGGGATTACTCCCCTTATAATGTATGCTTGCATGTATGTTGTTGATGAATAAAATATGATTTTTTATTCCCTGTACTTGCCTCTTTATAAGAGGGTATTTGTGTATGAGCCCATTTTGTAGCTTGTGTATGCTCTTTTGGTGCTTTGATAGAACTCTTTGAGTGTTCACTTTGTTGATTTGGTGAACATCTTGGGCGAACCTTGTTTCCTTTCAATGGTGATATGTGTTTTGTTCATTAGCGTGCAACTAACCAATCCATGTGATGTTTGCTTGAACTTACAGTCTGCACTTATCGGATACAAAGTGGTCACTATAACTTCAAGAATTCTTGAAAACTGATGCCCTGAACATGAGTAAAGGTGGTAAGAAGTACCCACCATTCTCCATATATGACAGGAATGATCGATTGAGGAAGTTATATGGCATGAAATTGGAGGAAGGGGGGTCAGTTAAGGAGCGTATTTCTCCTACTGGACATGTGATTGAAGAAGATGAAAAAAACCGCGTCCTGTATTCTCTTCCGGAATCGTGGGATGATTTTGTGAGCACACTTTTTAAAACCAAGAGTTGGATCTCCTTTCAAAGAATAATGCTAAAAGGCTTCTCTTACAGTTTTTTGTGTGTATCAGAAGTTTTGATATGCTGACTTACCATTGGTGGGTTGGTTCTGAATGGTGGAAATACTAATCACTAGATCTCTTCATGGAAAATTTGGAATATATACACTTCAATATGGCTGGTGGGGTGAAAGACTAATACTGGAATGACAGTAGGGTATGCTATACATTTATGATGGTGGTGATGATAGCCGTAGCAGCAGTGAAGACAACCGCGTGTCTTTCACATAGAGAATAGATCAGCTGATATGCCAAATCATGTTTTTGTCATCTCATAGTCCGTGTTGATCCGGCGAGCTGCCATTGATGATGCCATGAGCATTCACCACCGCACAATGAATGGCGGAGATGGGTTTTAGTGGCACGGACAGTGGGGTTATTCAGAAACACAAATGAAACGTGATTTTGGCATATCACCTGATCCCTTCTTCAAACATGCATTGCTAAGGTGCACGTCAAGAGTTGGGTTTATGTCTGTTCTATGGGTTCGGTTCCTGATGGAATTGGCAGGGACTAGTGTCCTTTCTTGTAAAGTAGGCTCAATGCATTGAGCTTTCTTTGTAATATGCATTTTCATGTGTGGCTCCCTCAAATCTCTAATCTCTTTGGGGATTTGAGAGATCCAAGGGTCTGAAACCTTTCCCCTTCATAGAAATACCCCTGGATTTTTTTTTTTAAAGGCAAGCTGGGGTTAGACAGACCCCTACCAGTAACACAACTATACCATTGGAGTTTGACGTACCTGCAACTTCCCAACACAAGGTGACGTGCACTAGCTGCTCTTACCAAATACCCCTGTTTTTGAAGCAAAAAGAGTCTGTGTTTCATTTTTTTTATCGACGCATATGGTTGGAAATCTGCTCATCTTGAGCCCGCTCACCTAAGTAGAGGGTGGACATGATTGTTCGAGGCTTTTCAGACATCTCGTGTTCGAATCCTAGTGTAGGCACCCATGACCTTAGAGATGAAGTGAATGAGAGGCACAGTTAGTGGCTAGGGGAGAAGGGGGAGAGGGAGGTCGTTTGTCATAGGAAGATCTCGAAAAAGAGGTTGCGAAAGCAAATTCCTCGCGACCATCCTAAAAACCAGTGGTTTTCTCATCATTAGAAAAAAAAATTGATTTGATTAAAGCTTTTTCTTGAAAGCCTTGAATGGAAGGTGTGTTGCGGTTTCCCAGAAATGTTCTTTGTTGCCTTTGGAGCTTAGTGTTGCAAAAACAATGCATTGGGAATAGAGTTGGCGGTCCCAACATCATATTTTAATACCATTCACAAGAGAATGTTTCTGGTAACTCCATCTGCAACACCATATTTTTGCGACACTTGAAAATAGTGTTACTATCTCAATGCAATCCTCCCAAAAAGTGCTTAAATGACTGCGTCAAGTAACTTCAATCTTTTGACATACGTGGGATGATTCTCACTAGGGTCTGATCGTGTTGGAGAGCCCTAGAATTTTTAGATTCCCAACAATGGAGCCAGACTTGGGGAGCTTACAATGTGTCATTTCCAACACATTTTATGGAGAGAAGATGACCGAGTACCTTGCAAGTTGGGGTTTATGGCTATATCTTTATAGTTTTTGGACACGTGCACAACTTTCCTGTGCACAATTGACCTTATAATTAATCAAATAATTTCCTCATTGGATTAAGCCTTGGATAGGCTCCAGTGAGCTATGTACATTTTAACAAGCAAACCAAACTGAGCCTCTCTTTCAAGATCTCTTTTAAATTATCTCTATCTTCACAGGTTGAGTAGAAACGCCACAAACCATGGACAAATTTTAGATATACATTCATATATTACAAAGACATTTTGGTTCGTATACAGAAAATTCAAGAACTAATTTAAACGAGCGACCATGCTTTAGCCACAGAGCCATCAAAGCAACAAATCATATAAACCAAAATTCTCCAAAATGCCCTAAAACATTCCCTATCAAGATATAAAGTGATTGACAATAGTACACAGCTTATTCAGATCTCATCCTGTTGATCTGATTCAAGGCTGGCTGCAATATGTTGTAGAGCACCCATGCAAGGGCAGGACTCACCACAAGCAGAAGCAGCAGACCCCTGTTATCACCAGAAGAAGCCTCAGCAATCTGTGCAATCTCAAGAGCAGAAGAGGTTGGTGTATAGAGCAGCCCAGATGCAGAAGCAGCAGAAAGACCAACACCCACAATCACCCCCTTGGTCTCCCTCATTCTGTTGAGCTGGTTGAGTGCAGGCTGGAGGATGTTGTAGAGCACCCACCCAAGTGCAGGAACAATGGGGAGGAGGAGAGCTAGTCCACGGTTGTCATCTCCGGCTGCCGCGGCGATGTCGGAGATTCTGTCGGCCGCAGAGGCGGCATCTCCGAAGGCGAGCGACGAGAGGAGGGAGGTGGCAATTGCTGCACCTGTTGCTGTTTTCAAGCTGGTGGAGCTGGTTAAGGACTTGGGGAGGCTTTGGAGGGAGAGAGTTAGTCCTGCTGGCTGGGATTTTGTGGGCTTGGGGTTGGTGGGAGATGGGTTTGGTGCAGCCAAGGATTTGGGGTTGAGGATGGATGATGTGATCATGGTGGCCATTTTGATGTTGGTCTGGTTTTGTGGGTGTGATTCTCCTCTGCTTGCTTAGGGGAGTGCTCTGCAGAATGTGGTCTTTGGGGTTGGAACTTGGAAGCAAGGCAATTGGGAAGTTGTATTTCCACTTGGCCTCACCTCGTCCAATGGGACAGTCCTGGTTGGATTCTCACCTTATCTACATCTACCCAAGCCTCATCACCTACATGACTAACACTAGCCTCACATTGGCATTAGTGCAAATGGGCCGGACCATGAAAGATCTGAAACCGAATTTGAATCTTAAATGGATCTAGTCTAGTAGAGATGAATGCGGATCTGAGTTTTGAATGTCAACACTATATGTAATTAGAAAAGACAATTGAAACATACGTCACAATGATACTCCAATTTTCGGCTGTGTGACTGTCTGTATGGTGGTGGTCCTTTTATATCCTTCTGTCAACTGAAAATTACACAAAAATCAATGTGTCTCATATCCATTTAGCCGTGTCATGTTACATAAGTTGAAGCCAAGGGTTTTACATGTAGATATGGAAACAGATTGGATTTGATCTGTATCCAATTAAGTGTATATTTGGTGGAAAGTTCTGATCCAGTTCTAAAGAGAATCTGATAATGTAAGTTCAAATCTGATCCACATATATTCATATCTCCATGTCTGGTGATAATTTGTCAGATTGGATTATGGATCCAACTTTGCACCATATCCATTTGAACCCTTAGAATCATTGGTCAGGCACTTGTGGACCGGACTTGAGCAGCACTCGACTTGGAATGACTGTTAACCAGATCCAACTACCGATTGGAACATACGTGAAACTGTGTCTGGACTATCTGGGGCCTTGGGGAGCCCAATGTTGTCAGTATCTGCCGATACTTATCGTATCTGCAAAAAATCGCTACGCATCACCCCTGAATTAGCTATTTTTTAAATAAATATAAAAATATGAAAATTCAAAATTATCATATTTTAAATATTATTTTAATAGTTTAAACATGTGTCATGTTTTGTTTGACGCATAGTATTTTTTATTATCTTTGAGCTGATAAAAAATTATTCACTTGAGTATTGGTATCGGCCGATACAGCTGAATCGTTGGCCAAAACGATTCAAGGCCAATACCGATACTGAGAACATTGGGGCTTTGTAACAAATATCACCAAATTTATAAAAAATCTCGTGATAA
The DNA here is from genome assembly GCF_984573655.1 of Nuphar pumila. NCBI lineage: Eukaryota > Viridiplantae > Streptophyta > Magnoliopsida > Nymphaeales > Nymphaeaceae > Nuphar > Nuphar pumila. Next base: position 16,199,028 of record NC_143265.1, on the reverse strand, counting down.
TGTCTCAAGAAATTGCCTGAAAGTTTAAAATGGCAATTTCTTTCGAGATTTTTCAAACCGTGACAAATATCATGATATCTACCATTTTAGCAGATATTTATCACAAGATTTTCATTTTTAAATGTGTTTTATTTATATTTTTATATAAAAATGATTTTTTTATAATTTTAATTTATTTTTTATTGCCAAGATTTTGCTGAAAAAAGTGCAAGATTTATGAAAAATTTTAAAATCTCCCAAGTTTTTTATTTCCGAGATTTTTCCGTTTTTAACTTTTGTCACTATGCATTTGGGAAAACAAAATGGTACTGGCTTCTATTTTTGGGGTTCTTTAAAGGAAAGACGAGCCAGATTCAGGTTATGGTAATGCCATTTTGATGGTGTGCCCTTGCTAACACAAGCGGACACGCACAACATGCGGGCACAGACACGACACGAAATGTCAATATCATAATATTATTTTAATATTGTTTAATGTTTGAAAGTATTATTTCAATAAAAATATATTTTCTGATATTAAAACATCAAAACAATTGTTTCTTAATGATTAGAAAATAAAAAATTATCATATCATTGTGTCCTATTCTCCAAATTTTTTTTCTAACTTGCGAGTCGATCCACATTTTTGTTCAATAAGATACCAAAGTGGATGATTGACTCACTCCATACTAGGAATAATCGCAGGAAATTCTTTGATAACACCGATTCCTATTTCTCAATGATATCCCACGATCGGGACAATTGGTTGAATCCCGTGAATCCATTTCATAGAAGTTCATTGATATATTCTTTTTATAAAGCAAATCTACTTCGATTCTTGAATAATCCACATCACTTATGCTTCTATTCTAACAAAAGATTCCATTTTTATGCGGAAAAGACCCGTATCAATAATTATGATCTTACATATGGACAATTCCTCCATATCTCGTTCATCCGCAACATCGTTAGGACCCTTTCACCCTTCACAACTACGACTTTAGGTCTTTTTGTAATAAAATTGTATCATCCGTCAGCTATGTCTAACACCCACTTAAGTCCAGAATCACAGGTTTTTTTATACGAAAACTCATGAATTCACATAAATTTATTTACAAAATTTTGGTGAAACTCAAACCACCAAAACCATAAATATCCTATTCTTTTGCATATGCTTAATATTTTTTATAACTATATTAGCAAAACACCTCTCACAAATATCATACAATTTCACATATATCTTAAAATCACATAAATTTATGTATGAAACTTAACTTAAAGAGAATCAACAAAATCACAAATATGCTACTTAAATATTTGTGATATTTTTATTATATGTGACTTTCTTAATAGTTATAATTTTGTTGAATCATATATATATATATATATATACTCATTTTTGTTTGAGGGTTTTTTCTTATCATTTCTATCTTCAAAAAACTTCTCTATAGAACCCTTGTAGTGATTCCTACATTCCGAGGAAGTCGCAGTATCATCCTTGTAATCAACTTTTCTATCTACATGTTTGAAAGGTGAGTTTCATACAGTATATACATGGGTATCTTCATGCGTATTTCTATTTAATATGACAACCTACAATCAGGGGTGTGAATGGATACAACTCACAATCATTAATATCTCCATGCGTATTTGTGTTTGGTTGTTGTTATTGATGTTTCTTGCATGTTTCCTTGTGTTGTCATCGATGTCCCTAACCACCAGATTTAACATTTAGGGTTTACTTTGTTTAGAGTTTTTTACATAGAAATTTATATATTTTTGTAGATGAATTGTGATTGTTTACTTGTCCTTTAGTTAATATTTATTCTTCTTGTGTTGGTGTAGTAGGGCTAGGGTTCACTGTGCATAAGCATTTGAAGAGTTAAAGTAAACTATCGTGGTTGTTGTAGGCAGCTAATGATGTCATCTGAAAAGGCTAAACTACACTACCATAGGTCTGATTGTACTAATTGAAAATTTGTATTAGTCTAAAAAAATGTTACCTTTAAAGAATTTACGACTTTGATGTCTCGTAAAACCAGATATGTGACAGACTTATTGAGACTCTAGTATAGTTACTCTAAAGTTCTAAACAACCAAGAAATATGGATAGATGCTGAGGAGGAGGATGTAAAATCAATGTTAACCAATAGTGATGTTTACTTGGAAGTATCTAAAGTGAAGGAGCAGTTAAACAAAGGAGTAGTTGATCAATGGAATGATGTGATTCCTGTGGAGAATGTGCATATATCTCAGACACCATCTATCGAGCTGAGTCTTTTATTGATTATCGAACTGTCCAAACAGTGGACGATATTGATGTACATAATCGATGGATCATTGCAAATGATATAAAACCACGTGTCCCAAACAATGAAAAAAAAAGTGTCAGTGATCTTCATCACAATAATTTTAATGGCATGCAACCTTCCTGGGCATACGACAATACTAGGTAGAAGTTATAATTTTGATGTAATTTATGGTTTAGAAGTAGGTGTGATGATGAATGTGATATTTTGATGGTTAATCTTGAATGTTGAAAATGCAGGAATGATATATGCATGGAAGCGAATGAAATAATAGATACAATAAATTTTGATTTAGTTGGTGCAACCGAACAGTCAATTAATGATAGCAGCAATCATATTAATAGTGCATAATTAGATGATATCAATGATGATGAGTATACCATGTTGATAGAAGACAACGAAGACATTGATGACATTAAAAAATAAAGGCAGGTGAAAACGATGCACCAATGGCATTGAAGAATGAGAACCCTTTGTTCTTGTTCAATAGGCTTTCATACAATAAAGAGCAATTAAAAATCATTGAAGCAAAGACATCTGATTTGTATGAGCAATTGGGTAATGAAAGGATTAATGATTGTGAACAATTTCAATGGCTATCAACACACTCAAACGGTCGAAAATTTTTCTTGGGCAAAAGGTTTAATGATCTTCAGCATTGCTGTGGGTTTTTGAAAGATCATGTGATCAAGAATAATTATAAAGCAAAATTTTTAAAGAGCTTCAATAACAAAGTCACTATCGTATGCACGTGAAAGAACGATCATTTAACGTTAGATTTTTCCTGAAAGATCTATTGAAAAAAGGTACGCAGAGCATATTTCTTTTAAGTGAAGAGATATGATGGAGAGCATACATGTGTGGATCACTAGGCAACCTTGTAGTAGAGAAAGTGTCTTTTAAGTGTATTTCAAGTGTTATTCATAAATGCATGCACGATAACTTAAAGATAATTGCAAGACAAATCATGAATGTCATTAGTTGCGAGAAAGGTGTGGAGGTTACTTATAAACAAGCATGGTGTGTATGGGAATACACTAAGACTGCATTATATAGTTTATTCGAAGAGTCCTTTAAAATGCTTTCTACCTATTTGGATCATCTGATGAAGGTAAACCAAGGATCACTAGGGTATATTAAGATCGATATGAAAGATCGATTTAAGTACATGTTCTTATCCTTCCGGCCAAGCATCAATAGTTGTTTAAATGATGCCCTTTAGTTCTTATGGTTGATGGTATATTCCTAACCAGAAGATACACATGTATATTATTGTCAACTTATAGTATTGATTCTTGTAGTGAGATATTTTTTATAACATTTTCAGTTGTTGATAAAGAGTCCAAAGATTCATGAGCATGATTTTTAGAGGTATTAAAGCACAAATTCATATACTTTGATGAGTTTAGAGAAAAGAGTATTGATAATGATCTCATATAGGCATCTAGGTTTAAAGTATGTAGTCCTCCACACATAGGATATATGTCATGTTGGATTTTGCATAAAGCATTTAATGAAAAACTTTTCAAATAAATTTGGTTTACCACTGAGTGCACTTTGGTAAAGTGCAGCTCGAGCAGCCACAAAACAACAATGTAATTATTTTTTTGACAAAGTTAAGGAACAAAGCACAAACACATAATTATATTGCCATTGACATGGATCTGAAACATTGGGCTAACTATCACATTTCAGCGAAAAGATATGGTTGCTTAACATCTAATATAACAGAGAGCTTCAACTCATAGATTATCGTCATACGGAACAAGCTCCTAATTTTAGTTATTGAAAAGTTTTGTTTCATATTGATTAAATTATTTGAGAAAAAAAAGAGTACAAGGTAGCATATAATAGTTGTGGCGAAGGTAAAAGGAAAGTTAGAGGAACCTGATAAAAAGGCACAACAAATATGTGTGCAAGTAGTACATTGCCTCCAACAATGGTACAAAGCCTGTGATTGATTTCACGGTTACAATGTTAGTCTTTAAAGCCACTTGTGCTCTTGTGAAGAGTGGCAGGTTAGCATAATTCTTTGTGAACATGTGATCACATGCATTTTGTACGAGGATAACCTACAAAAGGATTATTGCAATAAGTTCTTTACAGTTGAATCATATTGAGTTGTATATAATCAATATTCATTCTTTCTAATGATGAATGATTTCTCACACATCACTTCATCTACTCTTATATATGTCTATCTACCAAAAGTAGTTCGCAAAGCAGGGCAACCTAAGGTTAATAGACAGAAAACAACACACAAAAATATTGTGCCATACAAGTGCAGTGTATGTTGTGAAGTTGGACACAACAGGTGGCACCATGAATAACAGTATGTACATATATCTAGTGTTATTTAATGAATTGCTTCTTTGTATGTATATATATTGTTGTTTAATTAATTGCTTTTTTGTGTGTATATACAATGTTTTTTAATGAGTTTTTCTTTATGTGTATATTTAGGTAGTTTCAAATGTCTAGTCACACACGTTCTTAAAAAAAAAAAGATTCGAAGGGTCCCGAGCTTTGAAGAGCAAGGAACAACCGAATATATATGAGATACAAGCAATATCCCAAATAATGTGTGTATATTTGATATTAATCGTATATAAATTATTTTGTTGTTAAGAACAGGTTGAAGAAAAAACTATAAAAGAGAACACCCCAGAGACGAAAGAGTATGAATTTGGCAAAGAAATTCTCTTCACAAGTGACGTAAGTATTACTTTTGCACATTAATTTTTTTATTTTTTTATTATATTTGCACATAATTTTGTTTGTTTTTTAGTTACCACATTGGATTTACTATGTAGCATATAACAAGATTCATAGAAAGACTCCAAGTGGCTCACAATGATGACAGAGAAAAAGACAACTTGTCGATGACCCTTTACCTTACCTTGTATTTCTATGTGAGTTATAAAAGCAATGTTTATATTGTTTTACTATCAATTAATAAAAACTAACTTGTAAACCTTGTATGTCTACAATAAATGGTCACAACTAAAGGGCAGTGAGGTGGGGTAGCTGACTGCTTGAAGAGCAACAACTTGTCATATCATTTCGTTGATGCTGACAAGGTATGTTTTTACACATCTTTGCATACTTACACATAAATCTTCACATGCACTATTTGGTTATACTAGATTTATATGTTGCATCTCTTAATTTCTTTCAACTGGGGCAACGAGCACTGAGTACTTTGGAAAATGGACATGAAAAAAAGGAATTTTAAGACGTTCAATTTTATGTCGAACAAATATTTAGCAGATAAAAATCTTAAACAAACACTACAATAACATAATGTACTCAATAATGTACTTGCTTTTTTGTGTATATTTGTTATCTCATTTACGTGCATATGCATTGCAGGTTCTTTTTTTTTAGAATAATTTGGGTTCAATTGTTACAAAGATTGAATGGCGAAAAGGGTGGAGGGTATTCCTCAACAAGAGAACGAGTAATTACTTTGCATTTGCATGTTAACTCATTTCGTACATGTACATATTTTTTACTTAGTATTTTTGTATTTTACATATATATGATATATTTGTTATACAATATATGTAGTACTTAGACAAAAACTGAAGATTAAACTTCACACATGTATGTGTTTATATGTCACTTGTTCACTAGTTTGAGATGTTCGTTGTAGTTAGTTGTTTGCTAATAAAGAGTTATTTTCAGTAAGATGTCACGAATATAAGGAATTGCATGATCAAGTTCTATAAGCACATGAAGGAAAGTGTTTTCAAGAGTGCAAAAGATAATGAAAAGGCGAAAACATGAGTTAGAGAGTTGTCAAAAGAGTTTGTCCAGCTAATTGAGCTATGGACAATTATACACCTTTATAATAGATCAAGTTAAATTTAAATTTTTAATTGGATAGATCAAGTTAAACTTTATAATTGAATGAATCAAGTTAAACTTTGACTGTAACTTTGTAATGAAGCTCATGTATTGAATGTAATTTTGTAATCGTTAAACTTCAAGTTATCTGATTTCGTGCAAACCAACTGCATTTAGTTTTATGTTAATCATATTGACTTATCTATACATGCAGAAACAATTTGGCAAAACTGTCTGATTTTTGTCGATCAATATAGAATTTTCACAATTATACTTCATAAGATTTCAGAACGTATATGCGAACAAGTATGATATATGAAAATGAGTTAAAAATAGTTATCGAAAGTGAAGTAAGTTGGGGACCACTGGTTGGTGAGAAAAGACAAAAAAAAAACTAGATTGTGCGAAAATAAGCAGGTTGGAGACCACAACAGGTTTATATATGATTCAAGAAATTCATAGAAAATAAGAAATATCGCATATTTATCATAATTTCATAAATATTTAAGTATGTTTTTTATGATATTTGAAGATTCGCAATATGAGAGCATGCAATATATGTAAAAAGTAAGCTACTTGCGAAGTTATTGGGTTTATATATGATTTGAGAAATTTGCAAAAAGTTTAAAAATATCGCATATTTATCATAATTTCATAAATATTTAAGTACAATATTTGCAATATTAAAAAATTCACACATAAATTTAATTATGCGATTTTGGAAAGTATATGCAAAAAAGTAGGATATTTGCGCATATCTTGAATTTCGCACAAATATATTTATGTGAAATATTGGGTATATGCGAAAGAGTAGGATATTGTGATTTTGGTGGGTTGAGTATCACCAAAATTGTACAAATAAACTTATGTGAGTTTGTAAGTTTTAGCATAAAAAAAATTGTGATTCTGAATTCAAGTGGGTGTTAGACATAATTGATGGGAGATATAATTGTATCGCAAAAAGGCCTAAATTCGCAGTTAAGAAAGGTAAAAGGGTGATAACGATATCAGATATTTACGGTTTTGAACATAAAAAGTATAAAAAATTGTAGGATTTTTAGAGGATCAAATCAAAAAATTACCTGTACAGCACCATCATTTTTCATTAGTTTTGAACCTTCATCTAGCCTTATCCCAAGTTCGTGGGGTTGGTTTAAGAGTTTCACATCCTCATTAATGCCAAACGTAAGAATCATGATCGATCGGACCCTAAAACGATTTTCAGGGAATTATCGAGCAATTTTGATTCAGGGATGAATTGTTTTCAATTGGACAACTTTTAACTATAGAAAGACACATGTCAAAAAAAATACTAAAGGAGTATCAATAAATATTTAAAAAATTATTTAGACCATTTTTTATTATTTGAAAATTAGGCGGTTCAGGTCAGTTTGTATCAATTTTTTGCTGCGCGACATGAATCGGCCGATTCAGGCTGATTCGATCGCCAGTGACAATGACACCATTGTCATCAGCTACATGCATCGTCATAGCAAAAACTGATACTAGATGTGGGGTTAGCGTTGCACCTTACGTGCGTCATTGTCCCCGGGTTGGGCAACCCCAGATTGGAGCTAGACTCACCCTCAAGTCTACTCTAGACCATCTCTTGCACTTTTCCCAATGGGTTGTGGTTCCATGTTATACAAAATGAATCTTAGCCTTTGCAAGTTAAAGATGTAATGAATGGCTCCCTCTAAGAAGCATAGAAAAGAGAAAAGCACATTAAACTATATATACATAGTCATCTGCATGCTTTTCTATCGATTTTGGATTAATTGGACCAAGATCAGGTGAATCTATGAGTGGTAGAATCTAAAGATAGGTTTGAAAGATATCAATTTAAATCGGATACTAGAGGATGTTAATCTTTCCTATTGGCTGCAAGTAAGTTCAGAATTTTGTTTTGTTATACAAGATGGGTATGGGTTGTGTTTGTTGGAGGAGTGTAGATCCTTTTTCTTTTTTTGAAAGGGGTTAGGCAAACCCCTACCAGTTAAACAACTGTACCATTGGTTTTTTTTAACCTGCAACGTCCCAACTAGGGGTGGCAAAATCTGACACGACCCGCCAACCCGCTTCTTAGCCGGGTTCGGGTTTGGCTTAAACGGGTCGGGTTCGTGTCGTAAACGGGTAGACCCGCCTAACCCATTTATTAAACGGGTCGGGTTCGTGTTAGGGGTATGCCAACCCGGTTGACCCGTTTAATAAACGGGTTAGGCGGGCGGGTTAACCCATTTAACCGAACCCGACCCACCAACCCGTCTGCTAACCCACCAACCCGTTTACCCAACCCGACCCATTTATTAAACGGGTTAACCGTGTGGTGTCGGGTTACCTGTTTAATAAATGGGTCGGGTCGTGTTTGCCACAGCCAACCCTTTTAATAAATGGGTCTGGTTCGTGTTGAGGTATGCTGACCTGCCAACCCGACCCAATTGCCACCCCTAGTCCAACACATGCACTTGCTGCTCTTCACGAGACAAGTGGAGCCCTCGTTGGAACCTTTTTCCATCTGTTCCTCTTTTGATCTCTCAAATATAAATTCTTAATTTTTTTCAGATCCAACTTCACGGTGAGTAAATCATCGTACCCATTCTTAAGATCTTTTTGATGCAAGCTGTTTTGACCAAAATCTATATAGATGTGATATACATGGTCCATTTTAGTAATTATTGGCATTTTTTTTGAAAGAAGTAAAAGAGTATTTTGAAAGAAAGTAATTATTGGCATTTGAATCATCTGAAACTAACTTGTGTATAAGATTTTCTGATGATCCAAAAATCAATGGCTATAAAAATGCCAAAATTCATTGTTAAACACATTTTTTGTAAAAAAAAATAAATCAATTCAACGGTTGATTCCTATCAAATTCACCATGCTTGTTAGATTTGACCAGAACAACTTGCATTAATGAGATCCCCAGATGGGGTATGACGGTGGGGATGAGTAAAACCGAGTTGGAGATGCCTTCTACGGCAAATTTTGTAAGTAAGCTTTACCAGCTTCTATATCCATTCACACTAGAATCATCTCTACATGGCTCTTCATGCATTGTATAGACCCATTCAAGGCTATGGTGATGTGCTGTTTTATATATGTTGTCGTTAACCAGCTGATATCTAACAAACTCTGTTATCATTTTAGGGATGGATGATGGCACATTCTTGCTCTGCAAATGTATGCTTTCCTCTTCATATAAATTACAACAGTCCAAGACCCCTTAAATGGTCAATCAACTACCCCTTTAGAGTTACGCCCTACATCTTTAGAAGCATGTGGCTTGCTTACAAGGTTTGTTGTTTAAAACAATTGGATCTGGTTCCGATTGGATGGAGTATGAGCTAGGGCGGAGCCACATTTGGGCCAGGGTGCACACTGCTCACCCTGATGTGAACCCCCTATTGCCCACCCTGACCCAAAGATGCCCCCAATAGGAAGCTTTGCTAGAGTAGCTGTTGTCGCGAACACGCACATTGACACGAGATGTTTCGCAGATAAAAATTAGACTTTTCTGGCGCAAACATAGATTCTTAGAATCAGAAATAACAAACGAAATATAAAAAAAGCAAATGAGATCTTCCTATGTGTGATTGTTGTTGCATCATCGCCATTTTTAATATCATCTTTTCTTAAGCAACAAAATATCTTAACCTTTTCCTTTAGTTGGTAAAACCAAACCACCGATGCGTGATGATGGACATGTAACAGCTTAGTTAGGGATGGCAGTGGACCGGGGGAAAGTGGGGCCCCGCCCCACCACTACAAGAAAAACCCTTATTAGCGACGGATCTTTGCGACGGATTTTTTCCGTCGCAAATTAGCAACGGACTTCGCGAGAGAACATTATCTGTCGCCAATCTTTGAAATATTTTTGAAATTAGCGATGGTATAAATTTTGTCGCTAATTATCGACAGATCGACGACAAAAAAAAATCACTGCAAAACTGTAGGAAATTAGTGAGGGAATTAGCGACAGAATTTTCCGTCGCTAATATGTCGCTTATTAGCGATGGATTAGCGACGGAAAAATTATGTCGCTAATTCCCTCGCTAATTTTCGATTTAAACCGCCCATCTAAGGCACAAAATTTTCCCTCTCCCCCCATTCGAAATTTAAACTGTTGTTCGATTTAAACCGAGCCTCGTGCTCCCGCTGGTCGATGAAGTCGAGCCTCATGCTCACCGCAGTAAGGCTCACCGGACGATCCTGCTGGACGATGTTGACCGCCGCGACTGTCGTCGACCAACTCCGACGCAGCAGAGGAGGGCAGAGGAATCTCGATGAAGGGCATGCGGATCGCGGGGCGGCCATTGTACCTGGACATGCAGACGACGTCGCCGGTGGACCCGCGGGTGCTAGACGCGATGCTGCCCTTCTTCACTGGCCGCTTCGGCAACCCCCATTCCCGCACTCACCTCTACGGCTGGGAGTCGGACGAGGCGGTCGAGCGCGCCAGGGAGCAGGTCGCTTCCACACCACCTACCTCCCTGTCGGCTCTGACGACCTCCTCGACCTCGATCGCCTCCGCGACGCCATCCGCCTCGACACCGGCCTCGTCTCTATCATGGTCGTCAACAATGAGATCGGTCCATTCCGACCTCTGCGAGACCCAATCGAAGATCTTGGGGTCGACGGAGTACAGCTTGCTGGGATCCGGTGGTGGGTCGTCCTCCTCCTCCGTCGTCGCCGACAAATCGCTCCAAGTCCGGCCTATTGCTGCCGGAATACCTCCCGGCAGCGAGCAAATTTTTTTTAAATTTTTTTTTAAAAATTTAGCAACGGATTAGTGACAGATATTATTCGTCGCTAATTTAAAATAGCGAAGGACTCGCGACGGATATTATCCATCGCTAATTTAAAATAGTGACAGACTCGCGACGGATCATTTCCGTTGCTAATCCATCGCAAATTAGCGACGGATACGTTTTGTCGCTACTTATCGTCAAAAAATTCATGATGAAAGTTATTCGTCTCTAAGCCGACGTTAATCCGTCGCTAAACTGTTTAGCGATGAATTAGTGATGGATTAGCGACGGATTTAGGTCGTCGCTAATCCACAGGTTTCTTGTAGTGCACCTCGCCCCATTTGGACCGGAGATGAAGGGTATGAAACAGGGATGGAGGTGGGGACGAAGGTTAAAATCCATCCCCGTTCGGTGATGGACATACACTTTTCCCCTACCTGCCACCATCCCGCCACTTTTCCCCACAATAGCCCCGCCCCACCTCATCCCCGTTTGAACTGGGGATGGAGGACATGAAACAGGGATGAAGGCGGGGATGGAGGTTCTAATCTTGAGGCGGGGCGGGGGTGGAGACCTTGTCCCCCGCCCCGCCCCACTGCCATCGCTAAGCTTAGGTCAGGTTGAGGGGTAACCTTTAGATGGTGGATCAGGTTCAATCACATTGCACACTTTGGTGTGTCCTGCACTTGATCAGCCCTTCGATTTCTATTGGGCTCCACAGATGACAAGCTGTGTCCCAGAGATGGACGGCGGTCAGGTGCAGCGGCATACTAAAAGTGTGCAATGTGATTTTACCTGATCCGCCCTCTTACCTTTATGATTCTTGTTACAAAACGGTGTAACAGAAGGGCTTATCCTTGCATGACAAGGGCTACGTACCCTACCATGTCTTTGTTGCACCAAGACCCCTAAATGTAGAAAACCCTACCCCACCTCTTAAAGGCATGCCAACCCCTTCACCATGCTCCAAAACCCAACAACCAAGAGAGCACATTGAACCAACTTGGTGACCTCACTCACTCCCTCATCAAAGAGAATCCAGGGTCTTTTGTTAACCAACAAGCGAAACCATCTGTTGCCCACGAGGAATCTTGGCATCGCATGTAATATGATTGTCCTCATGCACCACCTCTCTCTCTCTCATAGCCCATGTAGTATGATTGTGCTCATTCACCACACCTCTCTCTCTCTCTCTCTCTCTCTCTCTCTCTCTCTCTCTCTCTCTCTCTCTCTCTCTCTATAAATACATGGCTAGTTCTCCTGGATTCTCACCACCCCACCCATCTCCCTCATTTTCTGAATACTCAGCTCGTCTCCCTCTTCTCCACTCTTTTGCTAAGGAGCTCAATATGGGGAAACTCTCATTGCTCTTGGTCTGTGTTGTATTGTTTGGTTTTGAAGTTGGTCTACTACTTGGGGAGGGATTTCACTTCGATGAGAAGGATCTAGCAAGCGAAGACAGCCTGTGGGGCCTGTATGACAGGTGGAGGAGCCACCACAAGGTGTCTAGAGGCCTTGATGAGAAGCACAAGAGGTTCAACGTCTTCAAGGAGAATGCCAAGTTCGTTCACTCCTTCAACAAGAAGGCTAATGCCTCCTACAAGCTCCAACTCAATCGCTTCGGCGACATGACCAACCAGGAGTTCAAGAATTTCCACGCTGGATCCATGGTGAATCACCACAGGACGAGGCGCGGGACTCTACGTGGCAGCGGGAGCTTCATGTACGAAGCAGCAGATAACCTCCCATCGTCCATCGACTGGAGGGCTCTTGGTGCAGTTACTGGAGTTAAGGACCAAGGGCAATGTGGTACTTATCTTTTTTCTGTCTTGAAAGAATCAGATAAAGAAGAGTAACATCATATTAGTTAACCATTATTGAAAATGATTCTCATAGTATTTAGTGCTATACTTCATTTTGAATCTCACCAGAATCAGGTCTACAAAACTCCATCATCAGCCAATAAGCAATTTATAATTGAAAATCATCTTTCTGTCCAGCTTGTTAATTCATATTTTAAGCTTCTGTTATTTTACAGGTGATTTATATTTGCTACAATCGATTGTACCTACAATCAAGTTGGAATCTCATGTTGAGAGTTGTTTTGACACAATCTAACCTCATTGATGTGTTCTGCTTGATTTAGCAGGAATCATTTCTTGGATACTGTTTTTGTTTGACAAAAAAAATACGTTTTTATGAGTAGGAAAAAATATATACATTCATAGATGTTGAATTTTGGGTTGCTGAAAAAATCTATGTACAGGCAGGATTCTGGTGATCCAAAAGTCTGTTCCCACTAAATAAAACATGTAGATCATATCTATGGTATTAGATGTGAGAAAAAAAAATCCAATAAAGGGGTTCCACCACTTTGCTAAGTCGATTGTGTACAATCGACTGTATTAAATATATTCCCTTTTATATGTATGCATATATTAAAGAGGTGATTCTTTAACAAATTGTTACTGAATCAGGGAGCTGTTGGGCATTTTCAACTGTTGTTGCCGTGGAGGGTATTAACCGGATCAAAACCAACAAATTGGTATCACTCTCAGAGCAAGAATTGATTGACTGTGATAACAAGGATAACCAAGGTTGCAATGGAGGGCTTATGGAATATGCATTTGAGTTCATTAGGCAAAATGGGGGGATCACAACAGAGCAGAACTACCCATACAAAGCTCAGAATAGCACATGTGATGCAGTGAAGGTGTGCAATTTCAACAAATTAACTGCCTGTTTTACTTCCCTTCTGTTTTAGGCATTCGTATAAACATAGTGAAAGGCACTGAATTTTGTGTGCTATCGCAGCTGAACACTCACGATGTAACCATCGATGGGCATGAGAACGTGCCGGCCAACAACGAGGCAGCTTTGATGCAAGCCGTTGCTCATCAGCCTGTTTCTGTTGCCATCGATGCCAGCGGCTCTGCTTTCCAGTTCTACTCCGAGGTTTGAATCTTTCTTTCATTCATAGTAGTTCTTGAAACCCTTTTCTTTTTGGGCTAAGATAAGGGAAATCTCCCATAGCCAACCGCACATTGGCAGGCCTTCGGTTAGGTCCCCTGCACATAGAGTACACACAGCTTCAACCCTGTGGCAAGGGACTCTCCGGTGATGGCGGATCAAGTGCAATTTCATTACACTTTAGTGTGCTGCTGCATATGCAATGTGATTGCACTTGACTGTCCTACTCTTCGGTGGGGTTTCAATGTAACGTCCCATCAGCTTGATGACGCTCATAGGTGGCACCCTGGAAGACTACTGAAATTATAGTTGGTCAACCTCCGATCGATAAGATGCTCAAGCATCGAAGAACGGGAGCTATCCGTCGTGGGTTGTAGATTTTGTACCTTTTTTTGGTTGGAGGTCTCTCTCTCTCTCTCTCTCTCTCTCTCTCTCTCTCTCTATATATATATATATATATATATATATATATATAGAGAGAGAGAGAGAGAGAGAGAGAGAGACGTGTTGCAATCTTGTTTTTTCTTGCAAATTTGAGTCGTCTTGTGGTTTGCATGCAGGGCGTGTTCAACGGGGAGTGCGGGACTGAGTTGGATCACGGGGTGGCCATAGTGGGTTACGGAGCAACGGGTGATGGGACCAAGTACTGGATCGTGAAGAACTCGTGGGGAGTCGGGTGGGGGGAGAAAGGATACATCAGGATGGCGCGTGGGGTCTCATCCAAACAAGGCCTCTGTGGCATTGCCATGGAAGCCTCCTACCCTACTAAGAACACCTCTCTGGCCAACCAACATATATAATATATAATAAAAAGCTCCAAAGCATAGAACATAAAGAACTAGAAAATTGGCCAAGAGAAGTAGATATATTTAATGAAGTTGCATATTACTGTGCAAGATTGTCTAAGTGAGGCTCCTAAGTTTGTTGGTTTTTATTATCATTGTTGTATTAAGTCCTTTTCTTCGTGGTTAACACCTTATGTTATGTATAACTGGAATCACATGTTATAATTTACGATTTATATATGAATGAAATAAATTTCAACAACGTTCCTTCTCATTTTTAATTTCTGCCCTCGTGCCTAATTTAACTGAGTCTGCATGCTCGTTTGAATGAACGCCGAAAATTCCGTCCTAAACAAAATATTGGAAAGGAAAAATCTTGTGATATTTAAAAATATCTGGTTTCTCAGGAAAATCTGGAGAAAATATCAGTATATCGAGCAAATAAAATATATATAAATATAAAAAATATAAAATACTGCAAACAATGCTTTTATCTTGAGATTTTCAAAATAGGTGACAACTTGAATATATCATATTTTCTGTATTGTATAAATTTTTTGAAAATATTATGACAAAAGTGAGATGTTTTTTCAAAATATTGGTGTTATTCGTGACATAGGTTCAAATATATATGATACCAAATCAAGTAAAGTGTCATTGATCCATGAGTTTCATGCAAACAGAGCAGAAAATGCTCACATGCACTACAACAAAATAGACTTTTAGTGACATGCTTTTTCATCACTAAAAGCCCAAGATCTGTCACTAAATGTTTTAGTGGCAAGTCAAACCGTCACTAAATATAAGGAGTACCTACAGCAACGATTTTAGCGGTCACTATAAGTCTGATTTGAAAAACAATACTTAAAAATAGTGACGGTTTCAGCCATCACTAATAGTCTTTTTTGCAAAAAACAAAAATTTTATTTTATTTTATTTTATATATATATATATATATATATTCATAAATAGCTAGCATGTCCGCATGCACAAACAGACGAGGACATCTTAAAAGAAAATGAATTGATCATTAAATGTTATATACATAAACACCCGCATGTCCTCACACACACAGGCACGCACACCAAAAAAAAAATTATTCCAATGCTTACAAACTCGTTCTAATGAAACCTGACGGTTGCTGATACATGTACAAGTTCCTCGATGCTGTGGCCGCAACCGGTACGGTGGCAAGCATCATATTCGAATGCGCCAACAACGAATTTTGCAACATGATCCGTTGTTGAGGTAGCCGATGCTGTTCCGCTGGAAACCAGATGTTACCGAGAAGTCATTGGTCACAGGGCTTCATTGTCAGAGGGGTTGAGGAAAGTAGATGCACTAATGACCCTGATCTGCTCATGTCAAAGTTTGGTATAGCATTCAGACCTCTGAATTTAATAGCTGCAATATCATAAGCCTCAGCTGCTTCTTCCTGGGTACCTTTTGGATGAAATTTCCAAAGAAAAAAAAAACAATAATAAGGATAAATTAAGCAATTGATGTGAATTGTTGTACCATTTTCAGCATGATATTATACTTACAGAGAAGACAGCCTCTGATGCCCTATTATAAGGATAAAGCAATTTTGGTGCACCTTGAAGCATGAGGCAGAGGCTTCCCCTTCTGAAATTACAATAACAGATGATTTGCAAAAAAAGAGAGCCTCTGATGCCAACAACAAGCAACATACGATAATTCTGTCAAGGTGAACAAAAGTACAATGCTTTCTAACCTCAGTTGGTGTCCCGATAGAAAATCCATTTGGGAAAAGGTTCAGGGAAAAAACACTTATTGCTCTAGTGGGAAAAAGAACAATCAAGAAAGCCAGTAATCTACAAGAATAATTGGACAGAGTTGGCACATATATTTAATGAACCCCACCTGGATCAGCCGGACACACTTCAGAACCATTTGATAAAACTGAATGATCAGTATTGCCATTGCCCACAGCAGAAACTGAAGACTGCAGACAAAAACAAATATTACAAGGCCATTTAGAATTGTCAGCATCATCACAACACCAGTCTGTCGAAAATGAGTTGGAAATAAAGGAATCAAATAAAAAACAAACAAAGACTTGTAAACTTCCAGAGATTATTTCCTTATTCAGATTGTTCAAAATGCTTAATATCATTAGCAAGTCCATAGTTTTGGCATGTACTGAAGATGTATAAAGAAAGGAACATGCAACACATTGAATAAGAACCATAGAACATAAGCAAGATATCTCCACAGATTCATCTTCTTCTGCATGTGTTCTTGACAACATATTTTTTAACAGACTAGCAGAAAAGGAACCTGAAATGGAACCTAGAAGTCAAGCCTACGTTATCATGCTGCCATTTCTACACAATATAGATATTTTAGGGGTGGAGATTTTGCATTAGAATAGCCATAAATTTACATACGCAGCATAATTATAGAGGTTATGCTTGGTGGTAAAACAATTTCCTTTTGAATATCATAGACATTGAACCAATGGTTATCTTTCATGAGATCTTCATGATGCTGTGGTATTTCAATGGACACTATGGTCGTTCTTATTCCAAAGTAGGTTCTAAATTAATCATTTTGCACCAACAGTTATCAATACAAGGGTTTACACCAGCAAAGAAAAATTACTTTTTATGATTGTAGAAAACCATGTTAATCTCTTTCACAGTTCTATTGTAAGTGCTCTCATCCTGAAGATTTCTGTATGGAGCTATTGTTGCCATAATAACTTTTCAGTTAATCTGAAAGCAAGTGAATCTAATTGAAATTTTCTTAGGGACAACGTAGAGATCAGTTCACGACTCATGCTTAAAGTGTCATAAAATAGGTGATGCATTTGGATAGCCTTACCAAAATAGGAGTTAAAAATCCTGTGCCACACCAAATATGCAATGGTTTTTCACGACCAAATTTTTATGGACAACGGTAAGAAAATCAACTGAGCAACATTTCCAGCAATTCAAATTAACTTCCAAAATTATTCACTAAATGAGAGTTATCTGCAGTAGTCTTTATAGAAGAAAACACCTTTTTAAAACTAGGGAATACAAAAAACTCGCACAAAAAAAAAAAACTCAAAAGTTGAATTCAACAATTTTTGACATGACATCTCTCATTATACAAACAAATAGCGCAATCAATGGTAGCAAAAAAAAAAAAAGATATCATCCAGGACCCTAACACCCACACTATGAAGTAAAATAGAACAAACAATGACACTTCAAAAATACAACATATCACAATCTAAAATATGAGAAAACCATAACTATAATAAATTTTTGCATTATAAATGAAAAAACCACAAGACTTTAACTACATAACAAATATAGCTCAAACATTAGAAAGTCAATCCATCATCACGTGGAAGTAATGAGAAAGCACACCACTTCACAGGGCAGCCTGTGTAGCAACAAAAATGAGCTAAATAATCTCTCACCAACCCCATATACATGGTGAACAACTCAATCAAATATCAAAAGCATGTGCAAAAAAATAAAAGTGCCAGAAGAAACTAAAAAAAATGATGGAAACACACCTGGTAGAAAATGGAGTTGTTTTTCCTCCCTTCACCATCTTTTCAATGTTTTACATGGTAAGCATAGAAGCACACAAAAAACATGTGTATGTTGGCGAATCCTATAAAACAAACACTGACAGGAAGTGTACCTGAATTTGCCATGGAGTGCGTGTAGGAAATTCGGCGTTCTCCTCAGCCGGTCGACGCCCACAATGAGCCCAAGCCTTAGGTCGACGGTGAGTAGGACCATGTTCCACTATATCAGAATGTGGAACTGTTTTGGTAGGATAAATGCTATGAACGTCTCATCATCTTCATAGCCCCTAACCCCTTATATAATGGGAGAATAAGGCAGTTACGTGAATGTGGTCTCTTCATATTCACGTAACTCCCACCCACTAACCCCATTACGTGGCCACTAATGTAACCCACTAATGGGTGTCAAACCGGGTCACATTGTGGGTTGGATCCATAACCCATAATGTCCAACATTCTCCCACTTGACCCATTGACACCAAAAGTGTGCTAAATTGAGGTGTATACCGTTATCTCGATTTAACTCTTCATGTGGGTTCGCATGCCACCCTTTATCACAAGGATGAATCGTATGAGTCATGGATATGAAGACTCCTTTATAAAATGTCATATTCCCATGTACTACGCTACAATTCACCTTCAGTGCTTAGGCATGTAGAAAATTACCTTTATGAATAGGTTGATCTCTTACCTATTTTATTGGTCCTTTTAATATTGTTATTCTGCTATTCTCTCTAACCCATATGAGAGATTCTTTATGCAAAATCAACAATAACACAAAACCTTAGAGAATCAAAAAATAAACACAAATGTGATCACATAATGTATTGTCATATATTAGAAAGAATAAAAAATACTCATCCCCTTTACATGTTGGGAATACAATCCCGGTGCTAGCCCTTTAATAAGGGGATCTGCAGTCATTTCATTCATCCCAATTGTATCAATACATACCAGATGATTCTCAGTCATTTCTTTAACAACAAAATATTTTAACTTCATATGTCGACACGATATTGAGCTCTTGTTGTTATTTGAAAAGGACACAACTGCTTCATTATCACAAAAGATCTTTAGTGGTCTCTCAATAGAGTCCACCATACTAAGACCCATAATGAAGTTTCTTATCCAAATGGTCTGTGATGAAGTCTCGTATAGAGCAATAAATTCTACCTCCATGGTATAAGCAGTAGTGGTAGACTGCTTTCCACTTCTCCATGAGACAGCACCACCCGCTAGAAGGAAAATGTATCCGGTAATGGATTTTCTACTGTCAATACACTCTCCTAAGTCCGCATCAGAGTATTCAATGACCTCTAGGTGGTCAGCTTTCCTGTAGGTCAACATATAGTCTTTCGTTCCTTGTAAATAGCGCATAACCTTCTTCGTTGCCTTCCAGTGCGCAATGCCTAGATTTGACTAATATCTACCAAGCATTCCCACAGCAAATGCTATATCAGGTCGAGTGCAGGTCTGCGCGTACTGCAAACTCCCAACTGCCGAAGCATATGAGACAGCATCCATCTGAGCCTTCACAATATCATCCTGAGGACAGTCCTTTAAGCTTAATTTATCCCCTTTCACTATAGGTACCGAACAAGGAGAACAATTCTCCATCCCATATCTTTTAAGAGCCTTAAGGATATAGGATTTCTGAGAGAGGCCAAAGACACTCTTAGTTCTGTTACGACAAATTTCGATTCCAAGAACATAAGTGGCCTCACCCATGTCTTTCATATCGAAATGAGAGGAAAGAAAATCTTTTGTTTCATGCAATAGACTCAAATCATTAGTTGCAAGAAGAATATCGTCAATATATAAAACCAAAATTATGAACTTACTTCCACTAGTCTTAATGTAAATACATTGATCAACAATGTTTTCAGTGAATCTAAAGTTCATTATTACCTGATTGAACTTCTTATACCACTGGCGGGAGGCCTGTTTAAGTCCATAAATTGACTTATTCAATTTGCAAACTAAGTTATTTGAGTCATCTATACTGAAACGAGGAGGTTGTTGCATGTATACCTCCTCATCTAGATCCCCATTCAAGAAGGCAGTTTTCACATTCATCTGATGCAGCTCTAAATCAAAATGAGCTACGAGGGCCATAATTATCCTCAATGATTCCTTAGTTGAGACAGGAGAAAAAGTCTTATTATAATCAATGCCCTCTATCTGTGTGAAACCTTTTGCAATAAGCCTAGCCCTATACCTCTCCACATGACCTTTAGAGTCTGTTTTGGTTTCATAAACCCATTTACAACCAATCGGTCTAACTCCATCAGGTCAAGGTATAAGATCCCACACTTGGTTCTTTGCCATAGAGTCAAGCTCTTCTTTCATGGCATTAATCCAATGTGTTGATCTTTCACTTTCAATGACTTCTGCAAATGTGAAGGGATCTTCATCAATGTCTATGAAATCATTTGACTTTTGTAAATACACCACATAGTCCGGATGGATAGCAGATTTCCTAATTCTGGTGGACCTCCATACATGTGTTACAGGTGGTTCAAAATGAGCATATGTATCCTGTTGTTGTTATTGTTGTATATCCTCATCAACAACCGGATCTAGTTGGGATTGATATTCATTGACTGGACTTTCTCTTACATGACTCGAAGGAACAATGATAGAGAAAATCCGGTCTTTATCCTTAGCAGGTGTGATACCTGAATTCTGTATTTCCTCAAAATCAATATTTTGAGACGCATTTATCCCAACAGAACCATTTTCAAGAAATTTTGCTTTATCTGTTTCCACTATCTGTGGTGTATGAGATAGACAACAAAACCTAAAGCCTTTTGATCTTTTTGGATAACCAATGAAGAAACCACTAGTTGTTCTAGGATTAAAAGCTTTTATATGTGGGTTATACAATTTAGCTTCTGTTGGACATCCCCATATGTGCATATATGACAAAGAAGGTTTTCTACCTGTCCATAACTCTTAAGGAGTCTTTTGAATAGCCTTCGTAGGAACCTTATTCAGAATATGCACCGCTGTCCTAAGAGCTTCACCCCACAAGGTCAAAGGAAGGTTTAAGTGATTCAACATCGCTCGAACCATTTCTTTAAATGTATGGTTTCTCCTTTCAGCTACACCATTCTGGTAAGCACTACCAGACATGGTATACTGAGGTACAATGACTTCCTCTTTTAGAAACCGTGCTAATGAACCTTCCTTTTGTCCCATCTCAGTGAAACGACCATAATATTTGCCACCTCTATCAGACCTGACAACCTTAATAACTTCACTGGTTTGTTTCTCTACTTCTTTCTTGAAGTCCTTAAAAAACTGAAAGATCTCTGATTTTTCAGATAATAAGTAGAGATACATATATCGTGAGTAATTGTCTATAAAGGTGACAACATATTTTTCACCCGTATAACATGGTGAAAAAAGGGCCGCACACATCCGATTGCACTATTTTTAACTTTTCATTGTTGCATTTGGCATCTTTTTTATATGTGTTAAATTGTTTAGCCTTTATACAGTCAACACATGGCTCTATATTTGTAAAATCAAAGGATTTGAGGATTCCCTCTTTCACGAGTCCTTGGACTCTCTCTTTCGAGATATGTCCTAACCTCTGATGCCAAAGCAAATAGAATTGATCATCCTTTAGGCCACGTTTATTGTCAATCATTGTGTTCTCAATAAAGTGAGATTCTCGAATTTGGAATTTGGTTCTTAATTGATACAAACCATCACACATATATGCAAAACCTATATTCATTGAATTTTTCATAATAATAAGTTCAGATTTTTCAAATTTAAATACAAAGTCAAACTTATCAAGTTTTGAAATTGAAATTAGGTTCCGACTATAAGATGACACATAAAATGTATCGACCAAATCCAATATGAATCCTGACTCCAACACAATTCTGCAGGTCCCAACGCTCTTAACATGTGAACGCATCTTATTTCTTGAGAAGATGCTTCTTTTATGCTTCGTTGGTTTTCTTTTGTTCAGAAATGCCTGCAAAGAGTTGGTAATGTGCATTGTGACACCAGAATCAATTCACCAACTATGCAATGTAACATGAATTAGATTACACTCATAAGAAATGAATGACTTATTACCTTTATTTTCGAGCCACTTCTTGTACTCCAAACAGTCCACCTTCTTATGCCCCTTCTTTTTGCAGAAGAAACACTTTATAGAAGGGCCTCCTAACTGGGATTTAGCTTTCGCCTGAGAGTTTGAACTCTCCCCAGTGGCTATCTTCTGATTCTTTTTTTTGAATGAGCTTTTCTTTGGCCTCAACCTCTGTTTATCCTTATGAGAGGTCATATGTGCACTTGGCACCCTTTCACCCTTCAATCTCTCATCTTCCTCAACACACTTGGCCAATAGGTCATTAAAAGACCACTCATCATTATGTGTGTTGTAAGAGATTTTAAAGGGTCCATACTCAGTAGGTAACGAGGTTAAGATCAGATAGACTAAGAAGGAGTCAGAGATGGCGAACTTCATGTCATTCAGTTGAGTCGCAATATTCCTCATTTCTAAAATATGCTGTCGGATGTGACTGGCACCAACATATTTCATAGACACTAATTTGAACATGAGCGTACTGGCCCTTGCCTTATTAGAAGTGATGAACTGAGCCTCAATGGCTCTCAGAAATTCCTTCAGTGTCTCACAGTGAGAAATGGCACCTCGAATATTCTTAGCCACCCGAGATTGCAAAAGCAACAGGCTAAGTTTGTTAGAGCGCTCCTACTTCTCAGAGGCAGCCTTCTGATCGGTTGTACTCTGCTCTGTAAGAGCGGGAGGTTCATTAATTCTAAGGGCCAGATTTAAATCCATATAGCCCAAAGTAAATAATATGATTTCTTTCCAATCAAAAAAATTTGATCCGTCTAAAATGAGGATATTACTAGAACCATCGATAAGGAAGGAACCTGATAAAACAAGGAATGAAAATGGAAAGACATTACTATTATTGCTCAGACGAGACTCGTGTTGAAAAGGTAAAAGTGAGACCCTTTATTTTTCACCTTTTCTGAGACAAGCATAGTTGAGCCATTATCGTTCCACTTTGGTGAAAACGATAATACTCAAGGTTGCTTCATCTCTTTAATTCTCAAGGAATTGACTTCAGTTGGTGAAACTAGCAGTTCATGTAACCAGAGGCAATTCAGTATTGTACCTTTGGGTACGAACATGCTTCATGGGCTGGAATACACATCTACTATCATACCTTGTGTAAATTTGGAACACAACGACCTACCTTTGGGTAGAATTGATGTTTTATAAATTCACACTCAATCATAATAACGAATCTTAATACGATCCAAAGAATCCTTAATTAACACGACTCAAATCACTTTGGTGATTACAAGAATTGGTCAATCAAGATCTTTTACCGAAAATCATATTCGCATTATGGAGCACGCCCATGCACACATTTTAATGCATGTATATTCATGACATAAAATAAGTTCATGCTTCAACTAATATACATAAACTAATTGTCATGAATTTAGTTACAATTCATGCTTAAAACCATTATGCACAACTTAACCAACACAAAATATATGAATTAACATGTATAAGTCATGCATTATTTAAGATAAATACTTTATAAAGCATGAAAAATAACAAAAGCATGCTCATATAGGTAAAACTCAGGGTCCTCAAGTAGGAACCGGTCTGAAAACACCATGAACCGGTCTGAAACCGCCTCAAACCGGTCATTAAAGGGTCTAAACCTTATGAACCAATACTAAATATGAACAAAAGTTCATAAAACCCTATAATTGTATGCCAAAATCCATGTATCTTCATAAATCCATGAGAACAGGGTCTTAGCATCTCGAAACCGGTGAAAAACTGGAAGGAACTAGTCAAAAATGACTCTGAACCAGTTCCAAAAGGGGCTGGATCAGGTTCCTGATCCGGTTCAGTCCAAATAGTGCCTGGACCCTGCTGGATCCGGGTCAGAATCTGGTATTAACCAGATCTGGGTCAAACCTGTGGTTTAAACGAATCCGGGTATGACCCGGTATTAACCGGATTGGACCCAGGTCTAACCCGATCCTCAATGGACCCGGTTTGGACCCGGTTCTAAATGGACCCGGGTTGGACCCGACACATAATGGACCCAGGTCTGACCCGACACTCAATGGACCCGGGTCTGACTCGGTACCCAATGGACTCGGGTCCATAGATGACCCGGTCCGAAATGATCCTGAATCGCACCTGACTCAAAATGGACCTCGATCGGACTCAGGTCTAACCCGTTCCGAGAGAGACCAGATTCTTTTCGGATCAGACCCAGACCCGGAACCATTATGGGTCTGGGTCAGATCCAAGAATAAACAGCAAACCCGATCCACCCAAAATGGGTTTGGATCGGGTCTGTCATCGGGTCACCTCGCCGGACCTGATCTGGTATCCCTGTTAAAATGAAAGAGAAAACCCGAGGGTTTCTGTTTGCATTTTCAGGGAAATCGAAAAAGGTTTTACCCTTTTTGGCTCCACGGCGACCCACATCGTCGTACGACGACCGACGCCAGTGTCCAGTCGGCGACGCATCTACGTCGACAACTATCGGCAACCGACGTCGCCCCACGACGGCATCCGATGCTCTGCAGTCCGATGGCTGAAGGGGCAGAGGAAGAAAGGGCACGACACCAGTAGCAGGGTCGGCAAAGTCGCCGATGACCGACGGTCGATCCAGCCGGCACATCGCCCCACGGCAATCGTCCGATCCGGCGACAGCCCCGGCACCGGCTGATTCTGATGGCGACGACAGCGGTTTTCGGATGCCCAAATATCTTCCTACCGCCCACGTCGCCCGCCCATCGGCGACCGGCGTCGCCCCACGGCGGCGTGTGATTGTCGGCACCGGCTACCGGCTGGAATCGCCCACAGAAGCCCTGGCGATGGCGACTCCACTGGCAGCCTGATGGACACCGGGCAGAAAAAAAAAAGGGGGGGTTATCAAACCCCAGACGCTGACCATCCGGCGATTCTCAACCCTTGCAACACCTCCGGTGAGCTCATCATAGGCCGACCACCCTGCAACCCGACAGTGCAGGGGATCTCAGGCGACGGCTCCAGCGGAGATCCCGACGCTGGCAGAACCTCCCTGCATCCCGACGGCCACAGGTATAGAACGATCCTCCCGACTATTTTTTTTTTTTTAAGGATCTGATCTGCCGCCGAGATGTTTGTCGCCCCACGGCGACAGTTGTCGTCCTCCGGCAACCAAACGTCGCCCCATAGCGACTGGCGGTCACGGACTAGTATGGCTCTATCGCCGGTGAAGGTTGTTGCCCCACGGCAACAGTCTGCGGGAAACAATGATCGCCATCCTTTGTCGCAAACATCATTGTTTGCGACAGCCTGCCAGAATGTCACCCCACGGTGACATGCTGTCGCAGAAACCAGAATTTAGACAACACCAGGGTGAAAACATCGAAAGGGCCTACATGGCCACGCGCAGCGGAAATGCGTGATGTGGGCTCATAACCCAATGTTGGTGAATCCTATAAAACAAACACTGACAGGAAGTGTACCTGAATTCGCCATGGAGTGCGTGTAGGAAATTTGGCGTTCTCCTCAGCCGGTTGATGCCCACAATGAGCCCAGGCCTTAGGTCGACGGTGAGTAGGACCCTGTTCCACTATATTAGAATGTGAAACTGTTTTGGCAGGATAAATGCTATGAACGTCTCATCATCTTCATAGCCCCTAACTCCTTATATAATGGGAGAATAAGGCAGTTACGCCACATTCACGTAACTCCCACCCACTAACCCCATTACGTGGCCACTAATGGGTGTCAAACTGGGTCACACTGTGGGTTGGATCCATAACCCATAATGTCCAACAGTGTAGACCAAAGGGACTCTTGGCTGGTTCTTCCATGCTGTAGACTAAACAAACAATATTAGAAGAAACCATACTAAAAAAAAAAACAGTTGCAAACAAACTGTGTCATAGGCACCGAGGCAAACCTGCTTTCCCTCTATTGGCTCGCACCCTCCCATAAGCACCCAAAAATGGCATCAAAATGGCCTCTCCTGACCTCCTTCCCGAGCCCTAGCAAGAACCGGAGGCATACATTTGCCTTCGAGATGATCTTCACAGTGACGAGTTGGCCCTTGATAGCAGGTGTGACCGAAATGGCCCCTCCCGACCTCCTTCACGAGCTCGTACTTCACCTTGAAGCTCTTGTTGTAGCCGAAGCTCTTGTAACAGGAAATTGGCCAACATGAAACAGAAAATTGCAAAGCTCTTGCTGTAGCCCTAGCAATAATCATGTTAAAATATGTCATAAGAACCTGCAATGAGATTTGATGCTCTTCTAGTCGCATGTTTTTTGTTCTTTCTCTGACGTGAATGTATGTATACTTCTGCTCGACTAGGTGGTATCCCTCCATTGTTTTTCTTCTGATGTCATATAAAAGAATAATAATTAATGCTCGAGTAGTTTTTCTACATGCTTAAACAAAGGCAAAGAGCTTCTGAGGAAAGATATGACACAAGTACAAGCTCTGCAATTTTAATTTAGCATTTACAAGAGTATGTTCTTCAAATGTCCATATCATCATCACTTAAGGCAGAAACATGATTAAAAATAAAAATGCAGACTATGTTCAACTAAATAAACTTGGTTATTAGTATCAAGATAAAGCACAATGACAGGATCATTATAGAAAACAATAGTTTTCTAGAGCATACAACTTCTCCATTAAACTACCAATTTGACCAGGAAAACAATAGTTCTCTAGATGACACTTCTCTATTAGCCTACCAACTAAGTAGTGTAAAACCAAAAAAAATAACAGCTCAATTGCTTAAAGCAAAATATTGCTTATTAAATCATTGCGAAAACGGGCATAGCTCTTCGTTCCTAAAGTATGAGGATCACGGCGCATTGCTCGATTAGCTTTGTTTCTAGTACTTTGTGCCTGAAAAACAATAAACACTTATATAACAAATTTATGTGAGATTTATTAAAATATCACAAGATATAATAATGAAGTAAAATACATACTTTGAACTCATCAGAGTTCCATTATTCCACAAGGACGGTCCATTGTGCTTCTATAACCCTTTTAGGAACAACCAAGAGATGTTGATTGCTTTCAAAAGGATCAAAGTGCTTTTTTACTCTGTGCTTCCAGTTTTTCCATTTATCACCTAAAGATGCCATGGCCCAAGGTTTCGTATATTTCTCAAGTTCGAACTTTTCCTATATAACTTGAAATGCACATTAAATATCATTATATAAAAAAAAATAATTATCAATTTAAATAAAATAAATTACTATGTGTACCTTAATGGACTCCACATATCATCATTGTGTTCTTGTGGCATTTTCTTCCAAGTTCCATGAATGAGTGGTGCAAACTTTCCATTGCACGCTAAGTTGCCTATGAAATGAACTGGGGTTGATGCGTTGTCCTCAATTGCTTGACCAAATTCATTGGACTCTATGTTGAACTTCTCACTATCTTGCAAGTTTGATACTTTCAAGCATCGGCTTGGGCCTCGTGTCTTGAGCTTTTGAAGTAGTGGAACTAGGAAATGGTAAACTAACAAATAAGCATTAAAACATATATTAGAAATAAACAAGATACAATAGTTAAATCACTTATACCACAGTAGATGCACTCATTTGACATGAATGAGATTGACTGGTCTGAATTTTTGTGATGATCCATTTCTCTTATCAATCTTACTCATGTGCAAGTCTTGCTCAAATTCAAGAAAAGATAACGCAATGAAAAGAGAAATATTCCAGCATTGAAAACTATAACTATGTAGTAAGTCATTGATAGGTCAAATGAAATTTTGCAAAGAACAATGGCCTCAAAAAATAGAAAACATCAAAATTTATGGCCTCCCAAAACCCAAGGAGCTGTTCATCAAGCAAAAAAGCTGGAAACTGACTTGAAAACTCAAATTTTAGGCTGTAACTCACTTGAAAATGACCACACTAGATTCCCCTATGCTTATCGACAATAGATCCATCCATCCATGTCCATGCTTGCAAACAGCAAATGAAATTTTCAGAAGTGTATTCAGTAACAAAATTAACAATGCAGGTAAAAAGAATGGAGATTTCTGGAAAAAAAGAAAGAAAAAGTAATGGAAGAACGCTAACCACATATGGTTTGACTAATAGTTCAATGGACCTAATGTTTATTTTATTCGATTACCAACAATAAGAAACAAGTAAATAAGAATCCTAACCTGAACCAAGATACCTTTTAAATTATTACCACCAATATTCAAAATTGACAAAATGATAAAGATTATGACATGGACAATGAAAGAAGAAATATGTGCATTGTGAAACCATACCCTAAGAGGAGGAGCTGGATTTTTGCAAAATTTGCCGCCCCCAGAAGCCAAAGGAATTGTTCATCAAGAAAAAAAGAAGGTATTCAGAATTGCATAAGTGAAACAAAACATACAACCTTTGTAACGACCCCAACTCATACCCGCGAAAAGTAATTTTTTTTTAAAAAACAATTGTGAAAACCAAAACCCAAGGATCCGGAGCCTCACAGACTTAACAACTTCCGAACCATAAGTAATCTTTACATTGAACTAACTTTATTAATCAATAAATCAATGTCTGAGAACATAATTGAAATAAACTATAAAATCCTAGAGACACACTGTCTAAGAATAATAGAAGTAAGTCACGCGATCTCGTAGACTCTCTGATGCAACCATCCTCATCACCTATGTCACAAGGACTCGGCCAACTGGGTGCCGCACTCGCATCGATGCGATGCGGATGCGTGTGTGGGTGTGGCACCTAGTGCAGTCAACCTGACCCTGGGTGTGATCAACACACCCAAGGTCATTTATGTCTAACTTTTGGACTTTATATATATATATATATATATATATATATATATATATATATATATATATATATATATATTTTTGCCACACCCCTGCACCCAAGTTTTTTGAAAGTGCCATACCCCGGCACCTGCACCCATGTAACATATCTCATCACTGAGCTTCAAGTTCTGTAAAAAACATATGAAGTACTGGGTAAGAGTCAAATATTATTTTTATATATTTTTTTTTAAATCCAAATAGGCAAGAAAAAGCATAAATCAAATTCATGCAAGTATTCAAAGAAAATATAACAACAAACATCTCATAAACCAATTACTATTCAAGCATTTGAAAGCAATTATCATGTAATAACAATTTCTTATATAGAATACAAACAAGTAAGAATGCATGATCTAATGCAAAACAGTAAGTATGCATGATTCCAATGCACATGCATGAACGATTTATTAAGTTATTATCAGAGTTCTCTTTTGCATGCATGTCTTTATTAAATGCACACAAGTTTAGTTCTACTTTTCATTAAAACTCGTGGATACTCAAAATGAGCATAATAAATTTTTGAAGTTCAAGATGAGTTCTCAATTATAGCTTAACATACAATTTGTATTTTATTATTAGGTTTCACACTTATTCTTCGATCGATATTAGGAATCAATATATATCATCCGTCGAAACATTAAAAATTGACATATAATGTCAGAATACTAGAAAAATCAACATCCACTAATGCTACTTTCTTGGTATATCAATAACAACAGATGTGTCAAAACACCACCTTTAGGCAAAGTAGCTGAAACCTCCTTAAAACCATGGCTGAGAGGCAAACCATTACATCGAGGTTCAGGGGCACAATCGCACACAGAGTTTTAGTATCCACCCCCCGTTCGAATCAAGAGAGGAACCTATACCATGGATGGAAGATGAAAAAAGGACTAAAAAATCTTTGTCGGGCGATCAGAATGGAAATGATCCTCCTTTCCTAATTCTCTTTCTTCTTCTCTTTCTTTTCCTCGCTTCCTCTCTCTCTCTCTTTCTTTTCCCTTCTCCCCCCCCCCCCCTCTCTAGAAAATGAAATCTAGAGAGAGAGGCGAGTTAAACCCTTTTATAATTTTTTTTTTGGTCTTCTAGAGAGAGGGTGACATCCCTTCTCGAATTTTCCATTTGGCTCTAAAATAGAGTTCTTCTAATATAGAACTCTATCTCTAACCTACTATTTTCTTTTTAACTATTTTTTTATCCATTTGGTATTTTACTTTATTTTATTATTTTACTTTAACTCCATTTGAGCTCTTCTAGAATCCCTACATATTGGGTAGAGTTCCACAAATATAGAACTATGTCACACCAAAAATAAATTTTCGAAATTAAAAAAATTTTAATATTTAATCAATTAATTATTATTTATTAAATAATAAATTTTCAAAAAGTATCTGAAGGTATCTTATCCCTCGAAGAGTTTTCTTAACATAGATTTTAACTCAATTTAATCTTTATATTGAATTTAAAATTTTAAATTGGTTAGAATTGGATTTTGGATCAGGATGTGGATCCAAGATCCAAATCTATACCCAATATCTATATGGATCTCAAATTGGATCATATTCTAATTAATATGGGTCTTGGATAGGGTCCATATCCAAATTAACTTGGGTCAAACGAATTGAATCTGTAACACCCTAAAATCCTAGACTTGTAACGTTTAGGAAAATTTTGAAAAGCTTTGTAATCCTTCATGTTTCAAAGTTATAAATTAGCAGTTCAGCGAAAAATAGTATTTGAAATAACAAGCCAACAAACCTTAGGCGCATTATGGCGAACCTTCCTTTATGCAACGAATTTGCATCTTCGTACAAACATCGAAACTAAATAGATTCAAAAATGAGTTTTTTGATCATTTAGAGTTCATACAAAAGCAAAATTTCCTGAGAAAACCCTTATACAAAATTTATAAAAGAGACATGTTTCATAAAAACTATGGGATCTTGATGTCATCTTATTATCGCGTCATCGCCTGCCATTCCAACCTAATCATCATGTGTACCCATAAAACGGGTCAGAATGATAAAAATCTGGTAGGTGCATAAATATAATAATTTGGAACAAAACTAACACGTGTTATTTCATTCGTGATATGAAATTTAACATAAGTAAAATGAACTTGATAACTTTGTTTTGATATTAACTGTCTTGAGGGTACGCACAGGAGAAACGTAAAAACAACTGAGACTGCCCGGAGGTTTGTTATTCTCTATATTTTGATACCCCAGACAGCTAGCTGAGTTCATTCCAAAAGGGACAGCCAGTGACCAAGAGAGAATTTCCTAGAGGCATTTGTGGCAAGGGATGCATCCAACTTCTGCAGAAGTCCAAGGGGTTTATCACCTACGATAATATTTGATAGCACCGTCTCCTAACTTTGATGACCTTGGACACCGAGTCAATTGCTACTCGAGGAGCATAGTTATAAAAAACTTTTTCATTAAAGTTTTTGCACCATCCCATCATCTCTCTTGATGGGACCAAATAGACGAATGAGTATGTCAGGTTCTATTTTAACTGACGACCCATTCTACATACTCTGGTCTTTCAAACCAGCCCGAGCATCTTGCCTATGAAGGCGATCATCACCATTTATATGATTTCCGTTTTATCATTGTCCATTTGCACGTGATGAGGTTACCATAAACCTCTTATCAAATCATTGTAATACTCACATGTTGTGCATGTCTGATAGTACCACTATGATGAAAGGGGTATCAGTTTCTCAAAAAGAAATATCAATGTCCCATGCTTTAGGCCGGGGATATCCAAGTTATTTTTGGATATCAAAACAAAAGATCGTATGTACCTCTTAGGGCTATGTAGGGTTGAGGGAAAGACTTGGTTGCAAATAAGCAACCGCCAGATATTCGTCTTCGCTTTTCAAAACAACGAATATTACAATCATTGGAATCTCATATGGAATTTCTTTTTTTTTAAGACTTGGCAAGCATGTGCAATTCTGCGCCTTTAAAAGCAAGCGTAATGCAAGGTAGGCAGGAGTATGCAAAACTACGTATCTTATAATGTTATATGTATGTATATATAATACATATATATCAAAGCATAAGCTTGTGCATATTACAGCGCGATGGCATAATATATATATATATATATATATATATATATATATATATATATATATATATATATATATATATATATATATATATATATATATATATATATATATATATCAAAACATAAGCTTGCACTGATTACAGTGTGACGGCAATGTAAATGACATAAAACAAGACTCGATGTGTGAAACCACACATCGAGCTAGAAAAACTACATAAGCGATGCGTGATTTACACAACTGTACATCAGCTAAATAAATTATGTAAGCAGTGCACGATGTACAAAACTGTACATCGGCCAAATAAATTGCGTAAGCGGTGCACAATGTACGAAACTATACATCGGCCAAATAAATTGCGTAAATAGTAGTGTGTGCACATAACAACGCGGCAGCAAGTAAATAACATAAAGCAAGACTCAATGTGTGAAACCACATATCGAACTAAAGAAATTGCGTAAGTGATGCACGATGTACGAAACTGTATATTGACTAAATAAATTATGTAAGCAATAGCCTATGCACGTAACAACATGGCGACAAGTAAATGACATAAATTTTAAATGGACAAGAATACGCAAAACTACATCCTTGAGTTAAAAACATATATATATATATATATATATATATATATATATATATATATATATTAGAAGTGTTTTTTGTTGTCTTTGTATGCAACTTTCCCCTACCCCGAAGATAGTAAGATTCACTAACGATTTCCAATGTAAGTTATCAAGAGCTCATGCCTTGGTACGCGTGTCAGGTTTGTTGTGCCGATAGGGTGTGCTAAAAGGTATATTATCGTGTTGTGAAGTAAATGATGAACCCTTTTTAAAATTCATTGAAGTAAGCAATGCTTGCATCGCAGGAATCAAATCTGAACCTGGTTCGAGCTGATCGAGCTGAGTCGGGCTCATGCGAAGGGTGAACCAAGCTTGGCTCGGTGCTAACCGGGCTCAGCTCAACTGAGTCTGACCAGTAGAAGGTAGGGACCGAGTTGGGCTCGGTAATGACCAAGCTCAACTCGGTCGGGCCTACCCAACATGGCTAGGCAGGCCATAACCGAGCCAAACTTGGTTGGACAATAGGGGAAACAAAGGGGGTGGGCTTAGCGGTCAGGTTGAGCCTAGTCTGGTCCCTAATCTAGATGGGAATGAGCCTAGGATCAGTCCTCCAATTCAGAGAACCGGGCCGAGCCAAGCTTGTTGACATGCCTTGGCTACAACATCCTGCTGCAGCTGAAAGGCACAAGAAAAATGAGAAAGGGTAGGAGGGTTGTCCCTCTTGCCTGTGGTAAAAGAAGCGAGAGAGGGCAGGAGGGCCACCCTTCATGCCTGTTACAAACAGAGAGAGGGGGCAGGAGTGTCGGCACCCTCTAGATGCTGCCATAGATGAGACAGAGTGCAGGAGGGCGTGATGCCCTTCCTCTGCGAGGTTATCAGGGAGATGGGGGAGAGAAGGGAAGCGGGGGGGACATCGCCCCTTTCTGCTAACAGGGAAATGAGATCGAATAGCAAAGAGGGGTGGTGCCTCTCCTCTGCTAGGTTAAACAGAGAGAGGAGAGAGAGGAGCAGGGAGGGGTGGGCCTCTCCTCTACTGGGTTAAACAGAGAGAGGAGCAGGGAGGGGTGGCGCCCCTCTTCTGTTGGGTTAAACAGAGAGACAAGAGAGAGGAGTAGGGAGGGGTGGCACCCCTCCTCTGTTGGGTTTAACAAAGAGGCGAGAGAGAAGGAGGGCAGGAAACATACCTTGGGGGGGGGGGGGGGGGGCAGAAAGTCAGGAGAGAGAGAGAGAGGAGGGGGGGTTTCGATTTATAAAGAGAACCCCCCCCCCCCACTACCACCACCACCACCACTCCCTGCGGGGGTTTAAATAGGCCACAATATCATGGTTGGGAACCGGATCCGGTTGGATCCAACCTCGATCCATTTTTTTTATTTTTTTATTTTTTAAAAAACTTAGGTATAACTTCATCCGTGAAATTAATTAATTTAGTTTCGCCCCCCTCTTAAAATAGTTTTGTCCATAAAATTTTACAAAAGTTATAACTTAAAGTACAAGTCTGGGTATTTATCCCTAATGTTAGTTTCAGGGTCCCAGACGCATTCCTCGATTCGATGATGCTGCCAACGAACCTTGACTAGAGAGATAGTTTTTTATCTTAGCACCTGGTCTCGTTTATCCATGATCTCCATAGGTCTTTTTTCAAAGGTTGAGTCTTCCCAAATGTCCACATCATCATATTGAATGATGTGCGATGGGTCATAAACGTGTCTCCTTACCATGGATACATGAAAGACATTATGGATTTGTGCATACTGAGGAGGTAGCACCACACGGTATGCTATATCATTGATCTGATCCAAGATTTTGAATGGTCCAATATACATAGGACTTAACGTACCCTTTTTCATGAATCAAAAAACACTTTTGGTCATAGATACTTTAAGGAAAACATTATCCCCGATCGAAAAAGTGAGTTCTCGATGCCGCTGATCAGCGTAACTCTTTTGTCGACTTTGAGTTGTATGTAGTCTTTCTCGAATCAACAGGACTTGTTGAGTATAATGTTGTAGGACAATTGGTGAATCCATCGTCCGCTCACCAATCTCGTCCTAGTAGACCGGCGATCGACATGGCTTTCCGTAGAATATTTTGTATGGAGCTATCCTGATGCTAGTGTGGTAGCTATTATTGTATGTGAATTCTGAAGACTTGAATGAGAATCCCACTCTTTTTTTCAGTCCATCACTCATGCCCGCAATAGGTCTTCAAGAGTCTGAATTGAGGGAGAAGGAAAGGAGTCAGAAAGAGAGAAGACAATGGAGAGAGAGAGGAAGGGAGGGATGTCAGCTCTACAGCCAAAACACCCTGATTCTAGGGTTTCTTTTACTATTTAAATCTATTAAAAATTATTACTATTTCAAAAACAGGTTTAAAATAAAGTTATTTGATAGGCACCACTTTTTGAGGGGGTTTCTTTTAATTTTTTATATTTTGGACTTTGGATCACGTGTGGATTGGATTAACCTAGATTAAGAACTAATCCATGATCCAAAAGTAGGTTCTTGGGTCAGATCTGGAACTGGTCCAAAAACTTAAAAATGCTCTATCTTTCTCATTTTAACTTTGATTCGAGTGAAATTTGAACCGTAACTTCTTCACACCTAAAGCAACATAAACATGAGTTTTTATCCTTAAAAATATATATGAATGCATAAATTATGAATAAAATTAATATGTATTTCATGCATCATCAATAAACTTTCAATAGTATCCAATTAACCCAAGAAAGCTCCTGATATCACACACATTCTTCGATCGTTGTCAACTTAACACAACATCTACCTTGGCAGGATCTACAGCCACTCCATCTTTAAAAATAATATGCCCCAAGAATATAACCTTATTGAGTCAAAACTCGCACTGAGAGAACATGGCAAACAAACGTTGCTTCCGCAAGGTATCCAGGATAATGCTCAAGTGCTCACGATGTTGTTTCATACTTTCAGAATACACCAGAATATTATCGATAAACATGATCATGAAAGTGTTTAAGTATGGCTTGAACACCCTATTCATCAAATCCATGAAAGTTGCAGATGTATTGGTGAGTCCGAAGGGCATGACGGTAAACTCATAATGCCCATATCTGGTTCGAAAGGCCATCTTCAAAATATCATCACCCTTAATTTTAAGTTGATGATACCGAGATCTAACACTACAAGAAAAATGCTAATTAGCAATGAAAATTTACGACGGATTTTTTCCATCGCAAATTTAAGACGGATTAGAGAGAGAAAACTATTTGTCACTAACATTCAAAATATTTGCAAAATTAGCGACGGAAATATCTCCCTCGCTAAATCTGTCGCTAATTAGAGATGGATTAGCGACGAAAAAATTCTTTCGCTAATTCTGTCGCTAATTTTT
This sequence comes from Nuphar pumila, assembly GCF_984573655.1. Lineage (NCBI taxonomy): Eukaryota > Viridiplantae > Streptophyta > Magnoliopsida > Nymphaeales > Nymphaeaceae > Nuphar > Nuphar pumila. The sequence continues at coordinate 16,162,931 of NC_143265.1, read as the reverse complement.
TATTTAAACCGTCTCACTTGAGGCACAAAATTTTCCCTCTCTCCTCCGTTCGAAATTTAAACTGATGTGAGATTTAAATTGTTCCCAAACGAGCGTTCTTTTGCCTGATCTTCCCCTTCGGCCCCACTGGTAGGGCTCGCCGGACAATCTCGTTGGTCGATAAAGCGAAGCCTCGTGCTCATCGCCGTAAGGCTCGCCAGACAATCTCGCTGGTCTATGTCGACTGTCGTGACGGTCGTTGAGCCGTTGCACAACTCTGACGCAGCAGAGGAGGGCAGGGAAATCTTGATGAAGGGTGTGCGGATCACAGGGCGGCTGTTGTACTTGGACATGCAGGCGACATCGTCGGTGGACCCGTGGGTGCTGGACGCGATGCTGCCCTTCTTCACCGGTCGCTTCGGCAACCCCCATTCCCGCACTCACCTCTACGGCTGGGAGTCAGACGAGGCGATCGAGCGCGCCAGAGAGCAGGTCGCTTCCCTTGTGGGTGCCAACACCAAGGAAATCTTCTTCACCTCCGGCGCCACCGAGTCCAACAACATCTCTGTCAAGGGCCTCATGCGCTTCTACCGCGACAAGAAGCGGCACGTCGTCACCACCCAGACCGAGCACAAGTGCGTCCTTGACTCTTGCCGCCACCGGCCTCATCTCTGTCATGGCCGTCAACAATGAGATATGTCCATTCTGACCTCTGCGAGACCCAATCGGAGATCTTGGGGCCGAGGGAGTATGGCTTGCTGGGATCCAGTGGTGGGTCATCTTCCCCCTCCGCCGCCGTCGACGAATCGGTCCAAGTCCGGCCTATTGCTGTCGGAATACCGCCCGGTAGGGAGCAAATTTTTTTTTTAGTTTTTTTTTTTTAAATTTAGTGACAAATTAGTGACTGATATTATCTGTCGCTAATTTAAAATAGTAAAGGACTCGCGACAGATATTATCCATCGCTAATTTAAAATAGTGACAGACTCACGACGGATCATTTTCGTCGCTAATTTATCATAAATTAGCGACAAAAGTAGCGACAGATAAGTTTTGTTGCTACTTAGCATCGAAAAATTCACGATGGAAGCTATCCGTCTCTAATCCGACTATAATCCGTCGCTAAACTATTTAGCGACGGATTTAGGTCATTGCTAATTCACAGGTTTCTTGTAGTGTAAGGTCGATCTTTGAAAAGACTCTAGGTTTTTGTACTTGATCGAACAAATCCACGGTACGAGGTAGCGGGTATTTATTCTTTATTGTGGGCTGATTAAGCATTCAATAGTTTATACACAACCGTAATAATACGTCTTTCCTTTTCATGAACAATATTGATGCACCCTAGGGCGATACGCTGGGATGAATGAATCTCTGGTTCATTAGCTCCTGCAACTGCTTCTTACGTTCCTTGAGCTCGACTGGTGTCATCTGATATGGTGCCTTAGAGATTGGCATGATGCCCGGTAACAACTCGATGTTGAATTCCACCACACGATGCATAGGAAGTCCTGGTAGCACTTTCGAGAATACATAAGGAAACTCCCAAACTATTTCCAGATTTTTTATTGGAATAATCATTGGTTGTGACAAGGTGACACTGACTAAAAAGGCAGTGCATCCACTCCACAAGTACTTTTGTGCTTTCATCGATGATATCATTCAACCCACATAAACAGGCTTTAAAAGTTTGAATTCTACCTTAGGAACACCTATCCGCGATAACACAATCCTCCTATCATGGCAAAAAACCTTGGCGTGATATTTATGTAACCAATCTATACCTAATATGACGTCAAACTTAATCATATCAAGTACAATTGCACAAGCAGGCAGATGTTGGTCTACCAAGACTACATCCAGATTTAGTACGTAGGTTGCACAAACTGTGTTCTTCCCGATCAGGTTGTACGCATCCAACATATTGTTTAGAGGTTTTACAAGTATTTACAATTGGTCAACAAATTTAACAGCAATAAAGGAATGTGTGGCACCACAATCAAAAAGTATAAAAGTCGCTTGGTCAGCAACCAAAATGGTACCTTGAACAAGTACTTTTTTGGACAATTGTTCGACTGTGGTGGCATAAACATGTCCCAGCACTCTCTTCTGACTATTCATTTGTTGTTGTTGTTGTTGTTGAGGAGGTCGGGGGGGTGGGGTACTCTGCCATTTCACTTGAGGTCATATGCTTTGTTCTTGCAACATTCATGTATGTAATGGCCCATCTTGTCGTAGTATAAGCATCATACTGTCTCATGGAGGCATGCATGCATGTTGTGTTTGTCTGCATTTAGGGCAAACATCACTAGACTATTGCCTGGGTTGAGGACTACCATATGGTTGCTGCCTCTTGGTTGGAGGAACGTGCTTCTTTTCTTCTTTTTTCCATTGAAAGGTGGCCGCTTATCTTGGTTGCCTGAGGGAACCCTCTTTTGATCACCACCAGCAACAGGTAGTTTCTTGTTCAGGATGTTCTTAGAACGTTCCCAATCATTACTTAGAAGGGTGGATGCCGTAACAGCCATAGAAAATGTTGAAGGCATACTGGTCAGGACTCGATGTCGGAGCCCTTACTTCAGCCCTTGAATGAATTTTTCAGCCCATTCCCGATCGTCTTCGAACATGTTAGAATAATAACGCTCCAAGTTCTGAAATTTTATGGTGCAATCCACCATACTTGAGTTGCCCTAGCATAACTCCAGAAATTCAACCTTCTATTGTCCCGCGCATGAGGGAAAAAGTAGTTTTCTAGAAAAGCACCCTGAAAAGCTTCCCAAGGAATAACCGTGGCTCCCGGAAATTGGATGCCCTAGGTTGTATCCCACCATTTATGAGCATTGTCCTTTAGCCGATAAGTCTCAAATATAGTCATTATGTCTTCTGGTATAGACAGTACTTGGAATGTGCACTCAGTCTCATCGACTCAATTCTCGACCAGTTCAGGATCGGCCTTGCCAGCGAAGGTCGTGGGATCAAGTTTCAGAAATTTCTCATACGAGACAGAAGTATGATAGTTCACCTCAGAAGGCGTAACATGATCTCTTCGGGTGCGAACTTGACTCCAGATTGCATTAGCCAAGATACTGAGGGAATTCATGATGAATCTTTGTTGCTTTGACCATTCGTCAGCCAAATTTCCATAGGTGCTACGCATCATCCTTTATAACGAAGGATGTTCAAGTCAAGATTTAAAGAATTTGAAGGAATCAAGGACAAGAATTCACACACACACACACACACACACACACACACACACACACACACACACACACACATATATATATATATATATATATATATATATGAGAACAACATACAAAAACCCAGCATGGCCAGTTGATAAGGCAGAAAGAGAAAACTAGCCACAACAATAAAAGAGTTTGTAGACTCTTGAATAACCACAAGTACTAACTCCCTTCAGGGACGGTTAGAGTAATATCTAACATAGTTCTTCCTATTGCCAATGCGCCTAACTCTGCGTGAAGGAGAGGGGTGTAAAGTCTCTTTGAGGGCTCTCAGTCTGTAGGGAGTGTTGTTAGCATATAATGTGGCGAGTCCGGTGAATAGAGAGGTGAAGCCGGAGTGTAGACTAGGGAGTCTAGTGAGGGCATGTAGTTGAGCGAGTAGTTGCCTTGTGTGCCAGTTGAGTTTGGTTGTACCTCAACAATTGTGTGACTGGTATACTGGTGTTCTGAATTATGACAAGGTGGCTCGAGTTGATATAATTGATTTTCATGTTCTAGACTATTTGACATTTTTATTAAATTAATAAAGTGTGATTTATTTCTTCAATTGATTCAATGTACGGTATGGTTTGTGATTTGGTATATTAAATTTGTGATGCCCCAGATCCATAGGTGAGTTGTCATAATTGTTTAAAAAAAAATCTAGTATTTTTATGAGGGTCAGTTGGGGTCGTTACAGGGAGTACACCCAGTGTTATTCTCGTTGCAAAGGTTGCACAAACATAGCTTTTGAACCTTTGATGTCTTGTCAAAGGGTGACGTTCATGACTCTCCCCTATCAAATGAGAGGAGCCCTTAATCATGGGCGCTGGCATTTACTAGAAAGTTGCATAGATTTTAAAACTACTACTCGTAAGATATGAGATTTTGGATCACTTGACTCTTCAATAAATATCATAATGTGTCACCTGTATGCCAGTATATTGGTGATATTTGGATGCAATATTCATGTTTCGTGACAAAGGAACCTGCCAATAATTTATCAAAAATGATCGTATTGTCCTTGCAAAAAGGTGCGCTTCTTGAAATACCTAACAATTTGACAAAAAATTTCACATATCCAAAATCATTGTTTCTCAACTTTTCTAAGACATTTTTCCCTTCTCACGTGTGAATATGTTGAAGTTCGTGCGATATGTAGTTACATTGTAGGAAGTTCACAACCCTTCAATAAAAATGAGATTTTGTGAACATCTGCAAATACAGTACGACCTTTGCAAATACAATAGGAACTTCACAAATATAACTTGTGATCCTTCTTTAAGCAAATACTCCTTGAGGAGATCCGCAAATGTCTGCCAACATTCACAAATACCAGTTGCGAATGTCCTCGACTTTCGCACTATGATAAGACCTTCACAAATACTGTATGAACTTAGCGAATATAACATACAAACCTCTTTTAAGTAAATACTCATCAAGGAGGTTCGCAGATATCTACTTACATTTGCAATACCTATTGTAAATATCGTCGACTTTTGCACTCTGATGGGACCTCCACAAATACAGTATGAACTTTACAAATATAACTTGCAAACCTCACTTAAGTAAATACTCTTCAAGGAGGTTCACAAATATCTACTTACATTCACAAATATCTATATATGCAGATCTTGTATCTCATTTGCGAACTTTCTGAACATTCCATATTATACATGAGATTCCCAAATTTTCTAAAGACTTAAATGTGAATCTCCCCATTTCTTTGCAAATGTCTATACTAACATTAAATGTGATGCTTAGATATTTAAAAAGCGATGATTTGCATTTTAGGATTTTTTTTTTGTATTTTGGAGCTTTGATTATGGTCCCCAATCCCTTTTCCACATTGTGTTTCTTTCGGCAAATTTTTCTGATAACTATTTTCGGTAGCACTTTACTGGTGACTTTTTTAGCATCTCAGACATCATTAGTAGTTGAAAATTTTATTTTTTGAAATTTTTTGCATGAATCTATTACTTTAACTGAACATTGGCATGAATCAATTATTTTGACATTATCCTTTCCTGTGAAATGAACAGATAAATATACAACTTTAAAAATTGCTTTATATTTTACCTGTTTATGTTATTTGGCATTCTCTTTTTCGTTAAGTACATATTTTTGGCACTCTTTTTTCTATATATTTTTTTACTTTTAAGCATGACTGCTTATCCTATGCATTGCATTTTATTTCTTGATGCTACTTGATTCCACCCTTAATCATAAATCTAATACATTTTGTAGATCTTGATTCTGACTCTAAGAAGCAATCCAACTCAATGAGACATTTTTTATGTCAAAATTTATCAAAAATAACTTATAAATATATTTGTATGTCACCTTTCAAATAGGGCTTAAGAAACCTAACGACGATCCTATAAGCCTAGGATTTGGAGGTTAACTAGCTTTGCTTTTTTTTTTAAATAATCTCTGGTCATAATCTTTTGGTCATTAATGAAATACTAGGCCTATAATTGTGAATAAATCTTTCAATGAAGAAAAAGTTTGAGAATTTTGCATATATTTGCTTTATTTTCATTATAACCCTTGAAGATATTTTTGACATGAAAACAAAAGTAGTCTCTCTTTGCATATTGTGTTTATAAGAGTCTCTCCTTCTTCTCATATGCTTCTTAATTTGTATTATAATTTGATCATGTTGCATAGAGTTCTTGTCAGTTATATTCATTTGTATGATATGATGTTTGATAGATGCAAGTGTGCACCTTGATTTTTCCTTTTGGAGTTATGTTCATGATCATCATGTCCATTTGTATGATATGATGTTTGACAAATGCAAGTGTGTTTGTAAGAGTTCATTTTGTTTTTTTAGAAAATTCTTCAATTACCGATTATAAAATAATGATTAAAGAGATTGTCATAAAAGCAACAACACATATACCTATATCAACAACTACTCATGGAACAGAGCAAAAAGAACAATAGATACCTTACCCACTAAACGATATATCCTACTATGAAGTATGATTAAGGCTTGACACATGGATAGAGAAGGAACCTACTCTATGGAAAAAAATGAGTGACCGACATATACCATAGCAAATGCAACATGAGTAAGAGGAAGCCCAAAAGGTTGAGCTCAAATAAGCAACCAACACCTTGAGTGGCCAAAAGTAATGCAACAGAAATGGTTGAAACCATGTCTTTCATCACAGAAGCATTTAAGGAGAGAGATTCATGTGTGCAATCAGTGGTGAAGAAGTCATTGATTGAGTTTAAGGTCGTCGCTAGCATCAATGCCTGGTTAGATGAAGCACAAGACATGACCACTTGTAGTGGCATTGGTGAGATGCAAAGGGATAGTGTGGACACTACGAGAGTGAGAAGGGTGGAGGAGATACAAGGACACGCCATTTTGGGGCCGCTTTCATAGACTGGTTAAGTGTAGTCTTTCCATCAAGAAAATGTGAAGAGGCACAAGAGGAAGAAGGAATGAGAGTGGCGGAAGAGGGACTCGAAAGTCGAAACCTTGAAAGATGGGTTAGGGTTTTGACTTTCATTTATGGTTTTCAAAAATCAAAACATAAGAATTAAGAAGCATCGATGATCGTGACTTGGCTGAGTCACCCGAGTTTTGAGCTTGAATCTGGCGAGTTTCGGTGTATGCCGAGTCATATAGGTTATTTTGACTCGGATGTGTTCTCATCTAAGTTGACTAGGTCGAGTCTCTAATCAACTCGCTGAGAAATCCAACCAATAGTTTAATATTATTTTATTGTTTTAAGGTTTTATTTTAATAAAATTATATATATAACATTAAAATATAAAAAAAATATTTTATTGGCAAATTTTGTTTTTTTTATATCCTCCCATCCTATTTTCCAATTTTTTGTTTGGAACTTATGAGTTAAACCGGTGTCACGCATCCTCGTGTCTTTGGTGACATAGAAAGTAGCATTCAACCTACGTACATAGAGTCATAGAAGACTGACAATGTACATCAAATTAGTGTGTCAATGGGTTTGGTTTGGTTCGGATCTAGGTGAAATCAAACCCAGACCTGAATCGAGATGATGGTACCGGGTCCAGACCTGGTCTAATCGGATTCACCATAAGAGAAATCATACCCGGATCCTATAAGGATTCTATGAACCAGACATGGTAAATTAATATTTTTTATCTTTTTAGAATTGAAAACTTTTGTATCTTAGTCGGTATGAAATTTCACAAACTATACCCAGCTCCATATATTAATCGGACCCTTCTGATCCTACCCAAATTTTAATAGGATCTTCTTGTTTATCACCAAAACCTGACCCTATAGCGTATGGTCTGGGTCAAACCCTACCCATTGACACCCCCTACATCAAATGCTTTTAGTGAGCCAAGGTCCATAGATACATAATTGCAAGCACTAGCCTTTATTTGTTTATCTACACGACAATGTGGGTCCCATAACATGGTAAAGGTACTTAGACAGACGGCTTAAGATACCAAAATATCTTGCTTTGGATCCTGATTGTTTGTTCTAGAGACGTAAAAGAAAGCACACGTTAAAGCCTACTTAACTCCCTAGTTTTTTTATGGAAACATCCATCATTGGTGAGCACCCTCTTTTCTTTTGGGTCTTTAACCCCAAACCATCACATACCAAAGCTACTTGTCCTCATCTGAGTTGATTGCACATGCCTAGAACATCAAGTGGGTTATATTTATATTCATGATATTTCGAATGTCTGAGGGTAGCACGTGCAAGATACCAATAATGCACCGTAGAGCTTAATAAACCTTTTTAATTAACTTAGTGGATATCACGATTGCACCACCAGCCATTTATACCCTTTATTGACCTTTAACGGTGCTGGTGGTCAGCGAAGTTTGGATGGTCCCACGCTTAGCATTAGCAATGGCTATGATTGGTAGAGTGATGTTTTTTTTTTTTTTTTTGACCAGGGAGCTCACCATTATATGAGCCTTAATTTTATATTTTAATTTTTTTTAAGCCATAGGCAGACCCCTACCATACAACGATACCATTGGGATTTGAACTTACGGTGACGTGCACTAGCTGCTCCTACCAGACAAGCCGAACCCTCAATTGGTTATATGAGCCTTAATTGGCCTCACTCTATAGCGATTAAACTTCAGGAAAGGGATCTGCCACATATATAGTGGCCTTTTATCACTGTGCAATCAGATTGCATACTTTGAGTGTGCTGTTGCACCTGATTGCCCCATCTCCGAGATGCAGCCTGTCAGCTGCGGGGCCCAATAGATGATGGAGGGTGGGAAATGTGATTGCATATGATCTTGAATTTGTTCTTGACCCCATTGCTCTAAAAAGAAAAAAAATGGTGGTTCCTCCAAACCATCTTTTTGTCTTGGCTTAGTTATGATCACCACTGTGACTTTAAAAAGTATCAAATATAGTTTAAAAACTCGCTGGGTCAACCCAGTGACTCCGCCCGGATCGCCTAGTCATTGAGTAAAAAACAAGTATGTACAAACTCGTTTTGAACAAAACCCAATCCGAGTCACCAAGTTGACCTGACCGAGTCGCCCAGTCATGGGCAAGTCAGCCGAGATCATGGGGGCAACAACATATATATATATATATTATGTATATTATATATAAAAATATAGTTATACATATATTAATAAAATTATACATTAAATATATTATAAAAATATCATATAATGCCTATTATATATAATATATTGATAAAATATTAAAAATATACATAGTATATAGTATATATAGATATTTATATACTTTATATAAAAATATAAAGTTAACATTACCCGACTGAGTCACGAGTATACCACGGGTCATTCAAGGAGGAGCCTAGTGACAAGTCAACCAGTTTTAAAACCATGGTACCAAACTGATGGGTACAATTACATTGGTTGTGTGATGGGCCCATATGGTACCGCGGGAACATACGTGGATCAAGCACAAAGTTTCTTTTTCTTTTTCTTTTTCAAGGGTAAAAAAAAATGTTGGATTGATTTCCCTTTTTAAGCTGTGCACCATATAAGCGGAAAGCTATCAGACATGAAGCTCTGACACACCCTGCGCAACCACAAGCTTTAGGAAGCCATAACCTAAAAATATGTAGTACAAGAGGTACACATTTAAAGTTGACAGGCTAATGCCAAATTCCATTCATGATGATAACGGTGGGAAATATATCCATGCTATGGCTTCTGCTAAGTTTAGCTGCCATTGAAGCACGAACAGGTCTCTCTCTCTCTTTCTCTCTCTAGATTGTGGCTGTCTTACTCCTATGTTCTCTCATCCAATATTCTGTTGGATGTATTTTGATAATGTTGAATGTTGAATTCTCTCTCTCTCTCTCTCTCTCTCTCTCTCTCTGGAAGTTATATATATCATCTCTGATTGTTGATGTGCAGATGGGACCATAGGGTTGTTACACAGTCATCATAAGCAGCACCAACATGATGAACATGTGGAAGCAGAAGGCAAGGATCAAGGGAGGGACGAGATGAACGGTTGGTGGTCGCAGGACTATACTCACGTAAGAAGTTGGCCACCCATGCACCACATGGATGTGTCCAACGCTCCTTAAGTACTGGCGTTTCTTTAAATTTTCAGTCCTCTGCATTCAAATGAAATGCATATATGACCAGAACTTGCTATGCTCAAAGAAACTTAATTTTGGATGGGTATGGTTTTGCTATTGCCCTCATGCTAATACAAGTATTGGATCAAGTACACATCAAGCAAGCGCTATCACTTGTCACAAGGGCTCCACACACCTGGTTAGGTGGGCCAGCTTAAGGTGTTCGAGTCGAAGGACTTCAAGAATTCGACGCCAGAGTGCATCCTTTGCCAAAAGGCTGAAGCAGCAGGCTCTTGGAGGGTGATCTCGGGGTTTTATGCCATCGGGTGTGGTGACCATAGACTCGGCAGGTCTCGTGGCCCGGCGTCAGTTTTCCTGTGTGTAATAAGCACAGCACATGCTATCACCATTTGCTGGTGATAAGGAATCACCACCATCCATCACTGCCCATCGCAGGGTTTGGAGTGATGATGTTTCAAAAAATCACTTGCAAGGGGTCCTAGCCTCTTAATTTTAGGATGCCGGCATGATGACCGCAGGTATGTCAGGCTGAACCAGCCCGGTCAGGTCTTCGTGCCGGGTGCGGTTTCTTCGGGTTTTAAATTAAAAAAATGGTTAATTAAGCATGGTGAGGATGATGCCTCATGCAGGCAGATGGTGATCATCCCTCTCATTCATTTGATGGAGTGCTTAATGTTTGGTCCACTTGAGATAGGTTTTGTAGGAAAAAAGTAGTGACATTTTATTTGAGGTGAATACCCCATTGGTTTGACTGCCAGGTTCAATTATGATGTGCAGCAGTAGCAAGTGTGATTCATTCAGGGGCCAACCTTTTGCCTCTAATTTTAAATATAGGCCTTACATTTTTCAAATTCCAAACATTGGCCTTTATTTTTTTGAAAACTGTCAAGCATGGGCTTACATTTATTATTGTTCTTTAACTCAAGTTAAATCACAAGCCAAATTTGATTGAGTATTTCTTAATTTTCAAGGGACAATGCAAGAAAACAAGAACGAATCACATTTTTCAAAATGATATATGTTGACCCGAAATCTCTATTTGACCGTTTTCAGAAAAAGCATGACCCATATCTAAAATTTTAGAAAAGTGTAACCCATTTTTGGATTTATAAGCAAAAAGTTGGCCCCTAAATGAAATTGTCAAATTCTTTTTTGATACGTGGTTGAAATATGATGCACACGATCTGTCCGTGGGCTGGACAATTAGAGACTTCTGAGTTCACAAGCGTGATTAAGTCATCAAGTCATAATTCTAAAACAAATTTAATTTGAGGTTACTTTAATACTCCCAATAGCCATCTTTTCCTAAAACATTGTCTACGAATTATGCTTTGTTTCACAAGGGCAGGAAATAAACCGTACGTGTGACATGTAATTTTGATATTTGGATGCTTTAAGTAAATGAAAAATGATAGTACCGTCTTTGTAAAATGACATAATTTTGAAAATGCTTCACAATTTATCAAAAATTTTCTCATACCCAAAATTTCGATTACTAGAAATTTTAAAATACTTTTAGCCTTTGCAACACATATTTATGCAAACTTTTTTGCACAAATATATTATGAACATTCTTACTACCTTCGCATGACTTTCACACAAATATGTTGTTGACGTTCTTACAAATACGTTGTGGACGTTCATACAAATATATTACAAACCTTCAAATATTTTTTTATAGACCTCATGACATTCACACAAATATGCCGTGAACATTTGAATATGATTAAAATCATCGAAAAAATTCACAACATATTTATGTGAACCTCCTAATATTTGCATAGGTTGCAAACCTCCGAATCACCTCCGAATCAGGTTAAAATCACTTAGGAGATTTGCTTGATCAGTTGCACGAACCTACCGGCATTCACACAAATCACCTATGAATCACAAAGAGATAGAGTATCCACACAGTTAGGGGGGGGGGGCAAAGAGAGTCGCAAAAAAGAAAATACAATTAAATACAAGTCAAAAATCATGCAATTATAAACTTTTTGAGGTTCATAAGATATATTATGTGGATGTTAGAAGGTCCCACAAATAACATGTGAATCTCTTTTGTTTGATTTTAACCATATTTGGAGGTCCACAACATATATGTGTGAGCGTCATCGGGATGTTCACCACATAGTTGTGTGAACGTCGGGAGGTTCACACAAATATGTTGCAATCATGGGTATCAATGGGCCGGGTTTACCCATATCTAACCCGAACCAAACTCTATAGGGTCCGGGTATGGTGATAAATAATAAGACTTAGGTCCGGACCCAAAGATCCAATTAATACATAAACACTGGTATAGTTTGTGGAATTTTATACTAGACTCAGACCCGACCCGAGTTCTGATTAAGACCCACAATTTTTCAATGTAAAAATGATAAAAATATGGTTTTACCGGTTATGGTTAGGGTCTCGTTCATGTAGTTCTTATCGGATTCGGGCATGGTTTTTCTTATAATGGAACCGATTAGATCGAGGTTCAATCCTGACACCATAACCGAAAATCGGGTTCAAGTCTGGTATCACCTGGATCCAAACCAAACCCAACCCGTTGATACCCCTAGTTGCGATGTGAACGTCAGGAGATCTGCTCAAATATGCAGTGAAGGGTAAAAATGTCTTAACAATTTTGAGAATAAAAATTTTAGACATGGACACGATTTCGGCAAATTGTGAGACATTTCTAAAATTGGGTAATTTTACATGGACAATACTATAATTTTCTGTTAATTAAAATCAGAATGTGTATTCAGATACCTTCAATCAGACTACTTTTAGATTCAGAACAACATTTTAAGTCAGCTTTGGAATTGATCGGAATCAAAATCCAACTCGATTGCATTTTTAACATGTAAATAGTTTGTTTTTGTTCTATTAATTCATATGCATTTCAGATTCAAATTCAACTTTACCTCATCAAATCTGATTTGGATCCGAATTCAAATTCAGGTATACTATTTATATTTCAAATTTGGATTTAGATTTAGCAAGATCTGGCCTGAATCTGAACCATTTGCACCCCTAACCCAAAAACACCGATCTCCCCGTAGAAAATTAAGGGGTGTTTCCTAATGTGGTGGCTTAGTGGGCCCCATGTTTTACGCACGGTCACGGGCCGTGCCATTTCATAGGAGCTGGGGGTTTGGGCATTGGGGAAGAGTTTTCTCATGAGAAAGGGGCAACATGGGCATGTCTCACGCCATGGGCCCCTTCCTATGGGAGTCGGCTACCTGTACAAGGTCCCACCTAAGCGCCTCTTATTCATGCTCAGCTTTGTAATTAAGTTGGGAGTCATTGCTCATTAGATTATCCTGGCTTTAATATATACCGGCTCCTATTATACATCAACAAAATCTCATTGTCATGTAAAAAATCTAGCTACTCTTCTGGTTAGATTTAGATTTGCAAAATAATACATTTAAAAATGATTTTTAAAATTGGTATGATCGTGCAACGGTTGCACCTTTATTTATATATATATATATATATATATATATATATATATATATATATATATATATATATATATAGAGAGAGAGAGAGAGAGAAAGAGAGAGAGGTGAAAAGGATCAATGGCCGACGATGGAGCATTGAGAGAGAGAGAGAGAGACGAAAAGAGGACTGTACGATCAAAGGTGCAACAACTATAACCAATGATGATTGAATAACTCTTCTTCTCCGGTGTTTTAGCGTTTTATCGTTCGGGCCTTATATATATTTATTTTTATAATATATTTAATAAGAAATAAGTTTTACATGAAGATTTTGCAACATCTAGACATTTTAAAAAATAAAAAATGGATGGCTCACAATTTTACAATACAAAGTATTGTCTGCCATTGACTTTTAGCACTTTAAAAATGCATATAAATTTTAAAAATTCAGAATCTAAAATATATTGCTTACTAAATAAATGATAAAAATGCAATATGTAATATGTAAGGACCCATATAGAAAAACTGGATTGCTAGCCATCATCATTGGTTATAAATGTTTCACCTTCCTTTTGTTGTACGGTCCTCCATTATATATATATATATATATATATATATATATATATATATATATGTGTGTGGTTATTTTCACTTTAAAAACAAAAGATTTATTTAAAAAGATTTTAAAAAATATTTCTTTAGAACAAAATTATTCTGAAGAGAATGGTACAAGGCTAGAGTGTTCCTCTCTAAGTGACGAGGGACGAGGGATAATGTAACAAAGGCTGAGATTTTCTAGTGTAGAGTAAGCCTAAAGTGGTGGACCCACCCAATGCTCAAACAAGCAAAACAAGTGTGTGCAATTAGTGAGAGGTGAGTAGGAAAAGAAATCACATGAAAAAGGCAAGAGGAAAAGGAAAATAGATACTTACTCAGGCATTGAAAAGCCTTAGCCCTTGTTTGTCGAACCCGCAAGACCTCCAAAAAATCTGGTAAAGTAACACTACTTTAGCCGAAAATCCTAGGCAGGCACTCCCTATAGAAAAAACCACTCTAGCATGATAGGAAAAGAAATCCCTAAGCTATATATATAAAGAGAGATTAAAATGAGTGACATTAATTACTGAGGGAGAGAGAAGTATAAATTATGGATAATTTTTAAAGTTACCAAGATAGGGAAAGTTATGGATAACTTTTGAAGTTATCAAAACTATTTCGAGACTGTTAAACATTACCATATCTATTATAAGAATAAACATCATTTTTACGTAGATAGGGCCTGTTTGGATCACGGACAAAGAGGGTATCCCTAGGATTAGAAAAGTTTTCTTATGAATCACGGAAAAATAAGTTTTGTTACGTTACATCATATTATATATTGGTCAATGTTTTACATTTAAGGTTTTCCTTCTACTTGTGCAATTTTTCTACGTGTTGCAAAGGGTACTCTTTGACTAGCTCATGCATGTAGGGGTGGGCATTGGACCAGCCCGGGCCTGTTTAGAGCTTGGGCTTTAAGTGTGACTCGGCCTGGAGATGGCTTGATTCTTAACGGGCTCAGGTTTGAAGAGCGCAGCCCATGACCCAATCTACTGGCCAAATGGGCCAATATGAAGTGGGGGCTCAGTTCGACCCAAAACCATATGTATGTTATTTTTTAATAAAATTAATAAATTAATTTTTAGAATATCATTTTTTAAAGTTAATAAATTATTTTTTAATAAAATTAATAAATTAACAAGTTCCCATGTGCCCAACTAATTATCTTTCTAGTTTTCACAAAAGTAATGCAACTAATTAGGTAAATAATAATAGTTACCAAATTAATATGCAGTTAATATTTTTTTAAAAATGTTAAGCTCAGGCCGGTCGGGCCAGCCCTGTAGCCCTCAGGCTGACCCAAACCCGGTAGTTATCGGGCCTAGGCCTATAATAACACCTTGACCCAAAACTTGCCCCTGGTGGACCGGGTTGGCTTGGCCCATTCGGCGGCCCAACTCATTGTCCACCCCTACACTACAAGGAACAAAGTCAATAGCGTCGACTCTTTAACGATGATAAAAAATAGTCATCACTATTGACTAGCAATAACAACTAAATATTCTCGTGAATGCCTTGGCTCACACAAATGTCATCGTTAAAGACATGTCTATAATGGCACATTTATATATCATTGTTATAGATATGTTTATAACGATGACATTATAAGGCCGATAAATATGTCATCATTATAAACATACTTATAATGTTGACTTAGACACTACAAGAAAATACGTTGTTAGCGACAGAATCGTTCCGTCGCTAGTTAGTGACGAATTAACGAGCGACAAACATCCGTCGCTATAATTAATAAAGTTTACGAAAATAGCGACGGAATATAGTATGTCGCCCATTCCGTCGCTACTTAGTGACGGATTTTGCGACGTAATATTTTGTCGTTACGGTCGCACCATTTGCCGACGAAGTTGGCGACCGAATCTAGTCCGTCGCTAAGTAGCGACGGACATGACGACGGAATATAGTCTATCGCTTGTTCCGTAAATTTGATTTACGTTGGCTTAGCGACGGAATTAATCCGTCGCTAATTTTCGAATAACCCTAATCACGGCCAGCTTTTCCTTTTCTTCTTTCGCTGCTCTCGCCGTTCGCCGGTTCCCACCGTTCGTCAGTCCCAACCCCCGGAGACAGGTAAAGGAAGGCACCCCCCCCCCCCCCCCGCCGCCCCGCCGGAAAATGCGGAGGTTAACCCCCTGCGTTTTCCGGCAGGAGGTCGACCCCCCCGGAACAGGCAGGGGGTTAACCCCCTGCCTATTCCGGCAGGGGGTCGACCCCGGCAGAGGGTTAACCCCCTGCCTATTCCGGCAGGGGGTCGACCCCGGCAGAGGGTTAACCCCCTGCCTTTCCAGCAGGGGGTTAACCCCTTGCCAGAACAGGCAGGGGGTTAACCCCTACCTATTCCGGCAGGGGGTCGACCCCTGCAGGGGGTCGACCCCTGCAGGGGGTCGACCCCGGCAGGGAGTCGACCCCGGCAGGGGGTCGACCCCGGCAGGGAGTCGACCCCGGCAGGGGGTCGACCCCGGCAGGGAGTCGACTCCGGGGGTCGACCCTGGCAGGGAGTCGACCCCGGGGGTCGACCCCGGCAGGGGGGCGACCCTCTGCTGTTCTGGCAGGGGGTCGACTCATTGGCGGAAAGGCTGGGGGTCGACCCTCTGCCCGAACAGGGGGTCAGTTAACCCCCTATGTTCTGTAAGGGGGTTAACCCCCTATGTTCCGTAAGTAAGTGACAAAGGCGGGTTAGCCTCCTTTTTTTTCGTGGTGACTTCATTTTAAAACTATGTTTTTTTGTGCAGATTTTTCAACAGAACCAGCTCGTGCTCGACCACCTGTGGTAAGTAAGTGACAAAAATAATGCAAATCGGGTAAATACCCGTGGTAAGTAAGTGATGCAAGCGTATCACATGTTATTTAATTTATTAGATGTAACATTTTATTGTTCACTCACTCACTTAGTTGTTGATGTTTAGGGTTACTTTGTTGGAGTTCGGAGATCTTGCTGAGCATGATTTTAATGTATGAATATTGAAGTGTTCTTATTTTTTGAGTACGGAACTCATGCTAAGCATGGTAGTAGTTAGTAAGATATTGAAGTGTGTTTGTTGCAGGTACATGTTTGTCATTTGTTTGATATGAATGATTACGATGTATTGCAATGTTTGATGTAATTGTATTCATGCTTGCATGTAGTTACTTTCAATTTGATTATGACTTCCATGTGAAATTGTATAATGAATGCATGTTTTAAATGATTGTATCATGCCATTAATAGTTTGCACATGAAAATATTAAGTTATCAATGCATGCATCAAAATTCTTGTTATTGCATGACATCATATATTGCATGATAAATTTGATATTTTCTTCATCATAGCATTCTGATTGTTCTCTTTTAATTCGTTAAGCTATTATTCGTAACATCATAAGAAAATGACTGCAAATCGTGAATGGATGTATCGTAGGATAGTGGACAATGAGTTATCGCATGAATATATGGATGGTGTTGACAGTTTTATAGAATTTGCAACGGCAAGTGTCAGTACAGTGGATCCCACAGGTCAGATTAGGTGTCCTTGCAAGATTTGTAAGAATAATCAATTTGTAGAACCTTATAGCGTTAGACATCACCTATGCAGGAAGGGTTTTGTGAGTGATTATCAGAACTGAACGTTTCATGGAGAAGAATTTAAAAACGATTTTGATGCACGGGTGAATGTGGTGCACGATAATCCATATACGGATTTGATATTTGATGCTGCAGGAACAGAACTGGGTTCTGCTATGAGTTTAAATGATGTAAGAACTGCCGTAGATGAAGAATCACCAAACGATGCAGCTAGTAGATTTTATGATTTACTTAAAGATGTTGATGAGTCACTTTGGAACGGTTGCGAGAGTCGCACTATCTTGTCTGCAGTTCTTCAACTAATGAATTTGAAGTCCGAGTATAATTTGAGTCAATCATGTTTTGACCGTTTATGCATGATTGTGAAGAGTATGTTGCCCAAAGATGAGAAATTGCCACAAAATTTCTATCGTGCGAAAGTTATGGTCAACGCTCTAGGTATGGGTTACAAAAAGATTGATGCTTGTCCAAATCACTGCATGTTGTATTTCAAGGAGCAGGAAAACAACATATCATGCCCATCATGTGGGCATCCTCGGTTCAAGCCAAAGACAAGAAGCAATGGTAGCACGAGATCAAAGGAAGTTTCATACAAGTCGCTCTGCTACTTTCCTATCACTCCTAGATTGCAGCGATTGTATATGTCTTCAAGGACAGCTAAACACATGAGATGGCATGTAAATAAAGTTCGACACGATGAAAACAAGCTCACGCATCCTGTTGACGCTGAAGCTTGGAAGCACTTTGATCGTACTCATCAGAACTTCACAATGGAAGTGCGAAATGTTAGACTCGGTCTATATACAGATGGATTTAATCCATTTGGGGGTAGATCAACTCCATACTCATGCTGGCCAGTATTTGTAACTTCATACAACCTTCCACCAAGCTTGTGTATGAAACGTCCAAATCTTTTCTTGTCTCTGTTGATCCCTGGTCCGACCTCACCTGGCCAAAATCTTGATGTATATTTAAGTTCATTGATTGATGAACTAAAAGTACTATGGGATGATGGTGTTACCACGTATGATGCCCACCAAAAACAAAATTTCAACATGAAGGTCGTTGTTCTATGGACAATCAGTGACTTCCCTGCATATGGTATGCTATCTGGTTGGAGCACACATGGGAGGTTGGCATGTCCGTACTGCATGGAGGATTCCAAAGCTTTTAGATTGAGGCATGGAAGGAAGCCTTGCTGGTTTGAGTGCCATCGTCGATTTTTACCCAGTGACCATCCGTTTCGATGACAAAAGAATGTGTTTAAAGTAGGAACAACTGAAACGAAAGGTCCATCCTCAAGATTGTCTAGCATAGAGATTCTAAGAAGATTGCCATACTTTCCAGATGTATTAACAGATGCCCGCAGTCCTACACCCTTTCGTGGATTTGGGAAGGATCACAATTGGACAAAGAAATCTATTTTTGGGAACTATCGTATTGACCGACCCTATTGATACGACATAATTTGGATGTGATGCATGTGGAGAAAAATGTGTTTGATAATGTGTTCAATACAGTAATGAATGTTAAAGGAAAAACGAAGGATAATCCGAAGGCCCGTATGGATTTAAAATTAATATGTAAAAGACCAGAATTGGAACTCAAATAGTATAATGGCAAAGTACTGAAACCAAAGGCAAAGTACATGCTCGGACCTGATCAAATAAAACATGTATGTCAATGGTTGAGACAATTGAAATTTTCAGATGGATATGTCTCTAACATTGCTTGGGCTGTGAAGATTGACGATGGACAGTTATATGGGTTGAAGAGCCATGATTGTCATATCTTTATGCAACGATTGATACCTCTTGCATTCTATGATATGTTAGACAAACCTATATAGAAGGTACTGTCTGAGTTGAGCGGATTTTTCAGAACATTGTACGCATCAGAGGTCGTAGTATCAGATATAAAGAATCTCGATGACTCTATCATCACCACAGTTTGTCTGCTAGAAAAGATATTTTCGCCAGCATTTTTCGATGTTATGGAACATTTGATAATAGATCTGCCATATGAACTAAGGGTTGGTGGCCTTGTACAATATCGATGGATATACCCATTTGAAAGGTATATGTTTTTTTATATTTGTCTCTTTAATGACAGATATTTAAAATTTGAAATATATATTTGTGTCAGATGCATGTTCGACCTCAAAAAAAAGGTTCGTAATAAAGCAAGAGTAGAAGGCGCTATTTGTGAGGTGTACACTTTAGAAGAGATTTTAAATTTCTCATCTATGTACTTTGAACCTCATATTCCAACACGTTACACATGCCCGTCCCGTAACGATGATGGAGAACAAGTAACTGTAGCTGACAAACTGTCTATATTTCAACCACTTGGGCATACATTTGGTAGTTGTCAATCAAGGCTCTTGACAGATCGAGAGCAAGACGCAACACACATCTATATTCTTTTTAATTGCTCAGCGATCGACCCATACATCGAGTAAGTATATGTAGACGCAACACAATTATAAATTCTTTTATGTTTTATATGTGGATACATGGCTCGGTAATATAAGTATTTGTGGTTTGCAGACAATTTGATCTGGAGTTGCAAAGAGAAGTTTCACATCTCACTGATGCAGAAGTACAAAAAGAACGTGAAACTAAGTTTGTGGGGTGGTTGAAACAGTTGGTAAAGAAGCTAACATAAATTTTGTACTTATAAACAACACTAAGTTACTTAATTGATCGTGATCATAATCATTGTTTATGTATGTGCATAGGTCCACCATGATGATGTTAAAGATCAAGGAATATGTGATTTAGAAAATGGTCCGACCAAAGTTGTGCAATGCTACAACGGGTACATCGTAAATGGTTATCAATTCCATACAAAAGATTACAGTATAAACAAATCAACGATGAATAGTGGTGTGTGTGTCAAGGGTAGCAGCTACGGTGAAAATGAACATGATTACTACGCTGTTATAGAGGAAATAATGGAGTTGACTTACTTAGGCATAAATAACAGGGTAACTTTATTCAAGTGTCATTGGTTTGATCAAACTGCAACAAGACTCGACAAAGCTTCAGGCATTGTGGAGGTGAATCATAAATCCAGGTTTGGAACATATGAACCATTCATATTAGCCTCGCAAGCTCAACAAGTTTATTATACTTCATATCCGAGTATAAAAAAGTCAGATAGAAATGAATGGTGGGCAGTTTACAAGGTGAAATCCAAACTATACCCTGAGTATGATCAGTTACAGGAAGATGAGTTAGCTGAAGACAGCGATTACTATCAATCAGATGATGTCTATGACTTCGCTTATGGTCAAGATGTTGCGTATGATATGCATGTCATATCTCCATTGGCCGATGAAACATTCATAGAGGAATATGATCTAAATTATGTACCAAGTGGATGGGCAAACAATGAAAAAGAAGAAGAAAAAAAAAAGAAGAAGAAAAAAAAGAAGAAGAAGAAGAAAGTCAAACAAGTGACGAGGAAGAATTCTCAAGCTAGTGAGCAAAATCTTGTAATACAAACCTCTATTTAAATGCATTGCAATACTTGATGTGAATGATTTGAATTATTTGAATGTATTGTAATACTTGATGCAAATGAATGAGTTGTATTGCAATACTTGATGTGAATGATTAAAAATTTTATTTGAATGTATTATAATATTTGATACGAATTTTTTGAATGCATTGTAATACTTGATGTGAATGATTTGAATTATTTGAATGAATTGTAATACTTGATATGAATGATTCAAATGCATTGAAATACTTGATGTGAATGATTTGAATTATTTGAATGTATTTTAATCTATGCAACGAATGATTTGAATTATTGCAATACTTGATGTGAATGATTTGAATTATTTGAATGCATTGTAATACTTGATGAGAATGATTTGAATGCATTGCAATGATTGATGTGAATGACTTGAATGCATTGCAGTAGCGAATGACTTGAATGTATTGTAATACTTGATGTGAATTATTTGAATGTATTGTATGACATATGTTATTTGTTAGAATATGGTTCGTGGAGGTTACAATGGTCGCTCATCCAGTAGTAGTCAGGCCCAGCCTTCATCTTCACGGGCTCCTGTAATAGGTATATCATTTAACTAATTGGATGCTTGATTAGTTCAAATGCGTATTCTGAGAAAGTCTAATGTAATTTTTTATAGATGATGTTTTGCCTGTACATGACCCACCTACACCAGTTGATCACACAAGTCATGAGCCAACACAGGAAGCAGGGTCTTCTCAGTCTGGCACAAGAAGACTCATTCGAATAGTGTATATCGATAATCGACCGTAAGTATTTCATTTTCAATTATTGCATATCTTATAAATATTTTCTATTAATATTTATTGTGTACCAATTCATGTGCAGCACGAGGTTTGAGCCACAAGAAGTAGTACGGGAGATTAGGAATTCACTTCTTCATCATCTATCAGGACTGGTGGTTCAATGAAAAGAGTACCCAAAGGAGGTGTTAGACAGATTGTGGTCCTCATTCATGGTATACAGTTGTTTCTCATAGTTAATGTGTTTCATATTTAATTTATTTAAGTAATGTCTACTAACTTTCTGAAAATATTTGTAGGCTTCGAATCGCTTCGCAACTACGATGGAAGAAAATGATGCAAGGAAGGTGTGGCAGAAGGTGGCAGCCAATCGATTTGCAGACATGCTGCACAATATGAAGACTGCAGCAAAAAAAAGTATCTAGCGTAATAGATGATCCACTACAGTGGAAGGGCCATGGCCCTATTACTATCAGGAGAGATTATTGGGATGAAATGTGCGATAAGTGGGCAGAAGATGCATTTCAAAATCGCTCTGCGAAGGCTGCACAAAATCGAGCGAAAATGCCTGAAGCCCATCTACACACAGGTGGTCTAAGACATTTGGGAGCCACTTGAAGAAAATGGTAACTCATCAATATATCATATTAATTTTATAAGTATTGTTGCAAACTTGTGAACTAAATCTTTTGTCCTTTAACTTCGCAAGAAGCAGAAAAAGGAGGCACTGTACCATATAAGGATGTGTTTGTTGAAACACATAAACGGAAGACCACGGGTGTCTTCGTATCAGAGAAGGCGAGAACGACAATGATATGTATTTATTCTATTAATAATCATTGCAATATGCAAGTTATCATAATGTTATCATTAATTATTAATGCATACTTTAAACATTATTTTGTAGGAGGCATATGAGCAACAGATGGTAGAGCGATATGGCAATGACGCTACTCAGCATCCATCATTTGATCCTGCAGCATGGGTGACTGCAGCAGGTGAACCAAAAAAAGGTCGCGTGTTCGGGTTTGGGAGTAATCTGAACACTTCACCAGTTATTGCTTCTTATAGTTACGGCTCACAGACTTCTTCCACCGACATAAGCTCCAAGCAGCAGCATATTCTTTCCGGTGATGATGTACGCCAGATCATTAAGGACACAATGAATGACTACTTCCATGACACTGTAGCCCCCTTTCTCCGAGATGAGATCAACAATCTTGTGTTGAACAGGGGATCTTCGATTACAGGTCCCTCTCAGGTATAATCACATATTCAGTTTTTTGTCTGTCTGCCTTAGAACACATATGAGCATAATCGAATCACATATATAACCTTTTGCCTGCCTTAGAGCACATATGAGCATGATAGAATCACATATAGAGTTTTTTGCCTGCCTTAGAGCACATATGAGCATGCTATAATCACATATAAAGTTTTTTGCCTGCCTTAGAGCACATATGAGCATGATAGAATCACATATAAAGTTTTTTGACTGCCTTAGAGCACATATGAGCATGATAGAATCACATATAGAGTTTTTTGTCTGTCTTAGAGCACGTATGAGCATGCTATAATCACATATAAAGTTTTTTGCCTGCCTTAGAGCACATATGAGCATGATAGAATCATATATAAAGTTTTTTTAACTGCCTTAGAACACATATGAGCATGCTATAATCACATATTCAGTTTTTTGACTGTCTGAGAACACATATGAGCATGTTATAATCATATATTCAATTTTTTGACTGCCTGAGAACACATATGAGCATGCCAAAATCACATATAGAATTTTTTTACTGCCTTAGAACATATATCATTCATGATATATTCACATATAAAGTTTTTTGCTTTGCTTGCCTTAGAGCACATATGAGCATGATAGAATCACATATAGAGTTTTTCTGTCTGCCTTAGAACACATGTGAGCATGCTATAATCACATATTCAATTTTTTGACTGCCTTAGCACACATATGAGCATGATCGAATCACATATATAGTTTTTTGCCTGCCTTAGAGCACATATGAGCATGATAGAATCACATATAAATTTTTTTATTGCCTTAGAACACATGATAGAATCACATATAGTGTGTAATTTATTTCATTATATTTTGTTTATCAATACTGACTGTTCTTTTCTTGTGTAGGCTGCTAGCGATAATCAGCGTAGCGGAGCTGAAGGGACAGATAAAGGCAATGAAGAAGAAGACGCACAAAATCTTGGCGATGATTAGATAACTGTGTTGAAGTTCTATTTTTTTTGTTTCTTAAATGTAATTATTGAATTGTAGTTAATTGAACTTAATTGTTGTAGATTCCTTTTATATGGATTTTTTTGTGTGGTTTGTTTTTTATTTACAGGAAATATAAATTGTACAGGAAATATAAATTGTATCGTTCTCGGTATTTAATTTTCAAAAAAAAAATATTTCTTTTTCGTGTTTGCGACGGATTATCGACGGAACCATCTGTCGCTATGCATATAAATCTAGCGACGGCTTAGCGACAGACGTAGATCTGTCGCCAAGCTGTGGTTGTCGTTTAGTACCGGCGGATTGGCGACGGAATATATCGCTTGTTATTTCGTCGCAATTAGCGACGGACCTGGCGACGAATTTATTCTGTCGCCAGTTAGCGTCGAAAAATTCGCGACGTAAGCATACCGTTGCCTAGTCGTCGCTAAGTCTGTTAGCGACGGAATGTGGTCGTCGCTAATCCACAGCTTTGTTGTGGTGAGATATCGCCGTTATAGATATGTTTATAATGATGATATTATATGGTCGTTAAATGTGTTGTCATTATGACCTATAATGATGACTTTAGATATTGTCATTATTGATATGTTTATAACAACAATATTACATGTAACAATTATGAATTTTGTAAATTTTTTATTGTAAAGTTATCAAAACTTCAAAATAATATTATTATTATTCCAATCATAAGATATAGTAAGAACGAGAATGTCAAGGAATTTAAAAACTTGAAATCCAAATTTATTGTTTAAATTGGTTATTAGGTTATAAATTGGATCTAAATCTTAGTAAGATCTATGATCCAGTACCAATAATCATTGGATCCAGTCGGTGAGTTTGGATCTCAAGTGGATCTGAAGTCCAACCCAAGACTGGATATGGAGTGGTCCAAATTCTAATGGAATGGATCCAACTTGGATCTTGATCCAAATAGGAATGATGAGGATTCAATCCTGAGAATAAATAAGAATAAGAAATATATATATATATATATATATATATATATATATATATATATATATATATATTAGAGTATAGAAGGATAAGGTGGCTCGCCCCCTTGTGGGACCCACCTACCTTGTTGAGAAAATTGTAAACTTTAAAAAAAAACATAATGGATATGTGATAGGATTACAATTTCTTAAAATCTTAGATTAGGATAGAATACTTACCTAATCCACCTACCCAAAAAAAAGGGAATGAAGTATGATGACTTAAGCAAGTGCGGGTCGTCCCCCTCTGTGGGACCCACTAGCCTTCAAAGAAAGGATCGACCTCTCCCTTTTCTATGTATATTATGATTTCAAAAAAAATATAAAATATATGGTAAGATAATGATAAAACATCCATACTATAAATAAGTGAAAGAAAAAGGATGTTAGAATAGAAAAGTTAGGGAAGAAATCAAACGTGTGATACTTACCTTATATTAGTGAGAGACCGCAAAGGAAAGAAGGCGGCGCCCCTCCTGAAAGTGCTATAGGATCGAGGCAACAAGCACTAGAGGGGGGGGGGGTGAATAGTGCTTTTAAATAATGTCTTTGAAATTTTGAAGGGTTTTGAGATTCGCAATGCAATCACACAAAGAACACAAGAATTTATCCTGGTTCGGTCTTCCAGACCTACATCTAGTCCCCAAGCAAAACTCGTTTGAGATTTCCACTATCAACCTTGTGTAAACACAAGAACATACAGACCAAATTCGGTCCCACTTTCAGTAACAAACCTACTAAAAGCAAACAACTCCTTTAAACCAAAGAGTCATTTCCTTTTACATAAAAAATATAAGTAAGCAACTTACAATCAATCTACGAGCCTTTCTTATGAATGCAAATGAAATGCAATTGGCTTTTGAGGTTGTTGAAATACTCAACTCACAAATTCACTAGCTCTCAAAAGAATTTGAGTGAAAAACTTGAGTGAAAATATCAAGTGAGTGAGAAAACAAATACTTGAATGAATAGAAGTGAAGAACAAAGAATTCGATCTTTGTAATTCAATGTAATTCGATATGATTCTATTGTTTTTTAGTGTGGAATGCACTCATATTTATAGTTGAAAGATTTCATATGTTGAGGGTATCAAAAAGGTGTCAAAACAGTTCATTTTGAACGATCAAAACGTTTAAAAAATAAAAAGATACACCTTTTAAAAATTTCAAGAAAAACAACAAAATTAGTCGACCGGAACAGTAGTTAGTCGACTGAAATCAAATATTAGCAGACTGACAGTTATCGTCGGTCGACTAATGTATTTAACAGAGTTGTTTGAAAATTTGAAGTTTTGAAACTTAGTCAACTAAAGAAAAAGTTAGTCGACTGATAATATCATCAGTAGACTAAAAAATCTTTCAGGCAACTGCTGCTAAATTTTTCTGAAAACACACGTTCTGTCCAGTCGACTGATAAAACCTTCAATCGACTGCTACTAAATTTTCTGAAAACACACATTATGTCCGGTGGACTAAGAGTCGATTAGTCGACTAATTCAGACAGTTGACGTTTTAGCTTAGAAAAATTTGGCGCAAAAAAGTTGGTCGACTAGTGAGTCTGTTGATCGACTAATAAACATGAAAAAATTAAGTAAAGAGTTTTCTAAAATGATTTTCATCAAGGGTTTTTTTAGAAAAGTTTTTCTAAAGACTTTTTAGGTGAAATGCAATCAAAATATGCACTCTAAGTAAGGCTCTTACAAGAATCTAAGACATTTAATGAATTTTACATTTGCACACTAGTCTTCATAGATTCTTCATCGAATTCTTCAATTCTTGTCATCTTTCTTCATTGCCTTAGCTGAAATACAATTGATTCACTTGTTCATCATCAAAACCTTGTGCTTGAAGTATCGTGTATGGCTTTATTGTCGTAACAATCTTCTCTTTTTTTATGATGACAAACTAGTCAAAGATGGAGCATTTAGATGCATAAATGGAGATTTTACTCCCCCTATTAATATGCTGCAAAACATAAGAAGTTAGCACAATCAAAGCACACACACACACATCACATATGGATTGTTTTGCATTTTCATCATTACTTCATGCACTTCTAAAACTTTTTCAATGCTTTCACATGATGCAATTTCCATGTTTGTCTTTTTCTCCCCCTTTGTCATAATCAAAATGAGTAAGTGCAGTCATAATATAAGCAAAATGCAAATTTAAGTTCAAAATATTACAACCCAAAAATGATCAAAGTTCATGAAAAGAAAGGTTGTTTTATCAAAGTAATAACAGTAAACAAAATTCAAGAGAAGTGTTGCTTGATCATCTCCTTGAATTCAGCAATGTCTTTCTGAATTGATGAAAGTTGTTGAGTTACATCTTCATGAAAAGTATGTTGATGTAGCTCCAAAGCTTCAATTCGTTACAAACTTTCATCATTGTCTTGACTAGTAGAGACTTTCTTTTGTTTTACTGGAGATGGAGGTGTCATAGGAGATGGTGATGGTTCAGAGGATTCATCCAAAATTTGTAGGAGGTAGATAGATGAGTTTCATTCGTTTAAAAATAGTTTAATCAAAGAATTTCTTTTGTTCAATAGATTTTTCATTGGTTAGGAGGACTTTGAAATATTTGAAAATACGGGTAAGAAGACATCCATATGGAAGAAAGGGTTTTTGTTTCCACAACGTAATAAAATACACATTGACCCAATTTACATAAATATTTCCAAATAAAACGTAAAGAGCCGTAGAGAGATATGTGGAATAGTAATCAAAAGATCCAGTTTTAGGTAGAACATTATGGGCAAGAATTCGTCCAGCAATGCGAGCGCGAGTTTGAAGATTGGTATTCTTGAAATGAGGACAATGAGATGCACCGGAAAGAAGAATTTGTGCAAAAATTCTTTCATCATTAAGTTCAATAGTATTGAAAAGAGTTTCTAAAGGTGGAATATCTAGGATTTGTCCAAGAAGTTTAGAATCAAACTCAATTTCAATATCTCAAATAAGAGAGGAAAGAAATCCAGTTTCATGATCAATTTGTAAATTAGTGTAAAACAAATGGATCAATAAAGGATAATGAAGGGGGTCTGCACCAGCGTCAAAAAGAAGTGAAATGCCTGTGAATAATTCTCTGATATTTTAGCAAGAAAATAGGTGAAACAAAATATTTCGACCTGGTGAAATAGGAAGTGCAGAAATCGATCCAAAAGTATTATATAAAAGGGGATTTTTGAGTAGTCTAAGAGAAAAACCATGACGTGCTTGTGGTGTAGATGGAAGGGAACCTTGTGCGGATAATGTTTTTTTTGACGAGGCACTGTTGTCAAGAAACAAAATGAAATGGATGAACCTGTCAATGGGAATCGGTACCACAGAGAATGGTTGATCGACTAGGTTGAGATGTTGTTGAGGATGGCTTTTGACGAGGCAGTGAGGATGTCAAACGAGTCAGGGAGATTTCGATGACTAGAATATGTCATCTGGCATCGTGGAGGATAACCAATGCTACAGAATCACTTTTGTCGCAACAAAAAAGGTTCCGGCAAGAGATTGAAATCTTCTAGGGTTTGTGGAGGACGGTAGCTATCTGCCGAAGAAAAACTGGAGGAGCCTTCGTGCCATGCGGATGGTGCTCCGTTGATCGCTGGAGAGGTTATGATAGACAATAGGCCTTCCACGATCACGTTCTCTGTTAGTGGCCAAATCAATCGGCGGGAGCAGTTTACCGAAAAGGGATGTCGAGTTTCCACAAGTTTTAGGTAAGAGGGAAGAGGCGATAAAGGGTTCGGCTGCAACAAAAGCAGGAGGAGACACTGTGGATGACGGCAGGTGAGAAGATGTTGTCGTAAGCGTCGACTGTTGAAGAAGCACCCTGTCACGGTAAGAGGATTCCAATGAGGAGGAGTTTCGACACTCCTAGGATTTTCGGAAGAGACAGAGGAGAGAGAGTGTTTTGCTTACGAAGAGGGGAAAACACACGGGCGTAAAAACGATTGCCCCTTTTAAACAAAACCAAGGGGTATCGGGTGCCTTCAATTTAAAATTTTAAAAAAATAACCATCGGTCGACTAGAATTTTATCGATCGACTAAAAAATTCAATTTTTGAGATTTTTCAAAAACAAAACATTAAAAAAATAAATTTATAAATCTAAAAATGAGCAAATGCCTAGTCCTCTCCTAATTCTCATAAAATCTTCATTTTTAAGTGGTTTAGTGAAGATATTGGCATGTTGTGCATTAGTGGGTATAAAATTTAACGAAATATCTCCTTTTAACATATGATCTCGTAAGAAATGATGTCTTACTTCAATATGCTTAGTTCTTGAGTGTTGAACATGATTTTTTGAAAGATTTATAGCACTAGTCTTATCACAATAAATAGTTGTTGTGGAGTAATTCAAACCAAAATCTTTTAAGGTTTGTTTCATCCATAGTACTTGTGAACACGCTAAACTAGCTGCTATATATTTCGCTTCAGTTGTTGAGAGTGACACTGAATTTTGCTTTTTACTAAACCAAGAGACTAAGGAATGTCCTAAGAAATGACAAGTTCTACTAGTACTCTTGTGTTCAGATTTGCTTCTAGCAAAATCTGCATCACTATATCAAACTAAATCGAAGGAAGATGATTTTGGGTAAAACAAACCAAAATCTGAAGTATCTTTCAAGTATCAAAGAATTTGTTTTACTACAGTTAAGTGAGATTTCTTTGGATTAACTTAAAATCTAGCACACATACAAATACTAAACATTATATCAGGTTGACTAGCAGTTAAGTATAATAGAGATCCGATCATACCTCTTTAGAGCTTAGTATCTACATTTTTATCATTTTCATCTTTGTCAAGAGAAGTAGTTGTGCTCGTAGGATTTCTTCTTGATTTTGATGAGTCCATCCCAAATCTCTTAAGAAGTTCTTTTACATACTTAGCCTGGTTGATGAGGATTCCTTCTTCAGTTTGCTTTATTTAAAGTCCAAGGAAGTAGTTCAATTCGCCCATCAAGCTCATTTCAAACTCTTCTTGCATAGTTTTAGCAAATTCTTTACAAAGAGAATCATTAGTAGAACCAAATATTATATCATCAATATAAATTTGCACAATAAGAATATCTGAATTAAGATTTTTAATTAACAAAGTGGAGTCTACCCGACCAATGGAAAAAACAGATTGTTCTAGAAAATTTCGTAGTCTTTCATACTATGCTCTTGGTGCTTGTTTGAGTTCGTACAAAGCTCTTTTTAATTTGTAGACTTTTTCTGGATATTTCTCGTTTTCAAAGCCTAGAGGTTTCTCTACATAAACTTCTTCATTGATGTGTCCATTTAAGAATGCACTCTTAACATCAATTTGATATAACTTAAAATTCATGTAACTAGCAAAAGCAAGCATCATTAGAATTGACTCTGATGTCTTCTTTTAAATCGTTGTAACTTTGAAAAGATTTTTAAATGTAAAACATGTGAAAACCAGACATCAAATAATAAAAACCGGTTCTCACTAGTGGATGAGACCGGGTCGAACTCAGGGAACGGGAATATATCGTATTCAAGTACACAAATCTAAACTAATCTTTATTGCCGAATTATTTGAAATGTAAAATGTTCAAGAAAAGTAAAAACAACTAACTATTACAACAAATGAATACCCTTCGCAGAGGGCGTAAAGTGCAATATTTACAAAACCAATTAAATTCCTAATTCTAAACTGAAAAGTAAAAAGAAGCTTTATTCTTCTCTTTCTCGTGTCACGTAATCGCTTCAACTCCACTCCTGTGCTATCCTGCACAATTCAAAAGAACATGAGCAGCACAAGAGAGAAAGAAAACTAGAATGATGCTATCTAAAATGCACGAAATAAATGTTGAAAATTATATTGAAATAAGCAATGATAATACTAAACGAGTGTAAGTATGACTAAGCATGCAATGTTTACTAAATGAAATTTTTATGCTAAATTGAACATACACTAATGAAATCAAATACTCTTAACCTAAATGCTAAACACTAATGTAATTGATTGAAAACTAAACACTAACAAATCATTTTTAACAACTAATCAATTCAACTAACAGCTAATCTGAAAACTCAGCAGATGATACCCGAACACCTGATGTTTTATAATGCTCAAAATCCAATATCACTCAATCCACACAACTAATACAACAATCTGTATATTGTTATTCAAACCTAATTCAGAAATCCTGTGAATTCTGGAAACTCAGTAAGTATGTGTTCAATCAAGCCAACACAAACTCAGAAAATCAGTCAAAAGCTTCATTAATTTTTTACACAGACTAGTGAAACAGAATTTCCCGGTAAACAATATTCCGGCAAAAAAATGGATCTCTATTACAGCAAAAATGGATTCCCACGGCAGCAACAAATGATGTCTGATCGGTCTTACTTCACATTGAATCTCTAGCAGATACAGGGCACCGATCAACACCAAAAATACTGGTTTCTTTTAATATCCAGGTGATCTAGATGATCCAGATCATCACCGGAAAACAGTGAATATTTTTCACAAGAGATCAACAATCAGACATCAATGAAGCATAGTAAACACCGGCGATAAAAAAAATTCAACACAGGAAATATGAAATTCAGAATGTAAACTAACTTTAAAATTCAATATGCATCTAACTAGAACATCAATTACAGAATTAAAAATCTGAAAAAAAAAAATCAGAAACAACAATGATCGAGTTTAATTTTTTTTTTCTTTTTCTGTTTTTCTTTCTCTTTTTTTTTAGTTTTTCATTACACAGAAACATCACTTGAATTCCTTAAATGAACCAGAAGAAGAAGATTAATGTGGAAAAAGAAGAAGAAGAAGAAGAAGAAGAAATAAAGAAGAAGAAGATCAATGGAAGAAGAAATCAGACTTACCGGATGGATTAGAAAAGAATGGCGGCCTCCACACCACGCCGTCGTCGGACTGCAGCACCACCACCGTCGACTGGATTTGAACAGAGCAAGAGGGAGAAGGGGAAGAAGGAGGTCAGAAACCACCGGCGATGGTGGAAAATGGTGAGAAGAGAGAGAAGAGAGAGAAGAGAGGGAAAGAGGGGAAAGGAGCAAGGTTCAGCCGTGTGAGGAGACGCCCGGTTTTTGCGATTTTGGGGGTTTTTAACAGTAAACAAACCGGTTCACCGGTTTGTTTCTGTTTGTTTTTAAAAAATTCAAACCGGTTGGAACCGGTTTGTAACAAGATTTATTCAGTTTTCAAAAATTCCAAACTGGTTCCAGCCGGTTTGGTTTTTATTATTTTTTCAATTTTCTTATTAGAAATACAAAACCGGTTCATGTTGGTTTATATTATTATTATTTATTTATTTTTTTCAAAAGTAAAGAAAACCGTATAAATCAGTTTATTATGAACATTTTCAAAAGCAAAACTATTTATTTATAAAGGAACTTCAAAAACTAATCTAACTATATTTTTTCTTTTCTAAAACTACTATGAATATAAAAAAAAAACTAAAATATGTATAAAAATGTAAAATAAAACTATTTTTCATGCATTTTCTATTTTAAATCATTTTAGCACATTTACTCGAAAACTAACATAAAATTGGGTTTTTGAAACATTATTTTATAAAATCATGCATATTTAAATGTTAATAAACCCTGAATTATATGCATGATCAGACTCCAATCGATCCACTAGTGTATAGGTTTCATCAAAATCTATGCCTTCTTCTTAATTATAGCTTTGTGCTACTAGCCTTGCTTTGTTTCGAATGACTTTGCCATTTTCATCCAGCTTATTTCAGAAGACTCATCTTGTTCCAATTATCGGATGATCCTTTAGTCTATCAACTAGATCTCATACATCATTCTTAGTAAATTGGTTAAGTTCTTCAGACATGGCCAAAAGCCAAAATTCATCATCACAAGCCTCATTGATATTCTTTGGTTCTATTTTAGATATGAAAGCAATATTTGCAATATATTGCAATTGCCTTCTAGTTTGGACACCACTCTTTATTTCTCCAATAATCTGCTCATGTGGATGATTGGAAACTTCTTTTCAAACAGGTGGAAGAGGAATATTTTCTTGAGAAGTGTTTTATATTAAAGGTTTTCCTTAAAGTATGACTTATTCTCCTCCGCTTAAAGGTATAACCTGCTCACAATTCTCATCAAATGCAACATGTAAAGATTCTTCAATGCAAGATGTTCTTTTATTAAAAACACGATAAGCTTTGCTTCTAGAAGAATATCCAAGAAATATTGTTTCGTCTGATTTTGAATCAAACTTATCAATATTATCTTTGATATTTAACAAGAAGCATTTACTACCAAAAATTTTGAAATATGAGATCTTTGGTATACGATCATAATACAATTCAAAACATGTTTTATGTAAGATTGGTCGAATAAGAACACGGTTTAAAATATAACATGTTGTATTTATTGCTTCAGCCCAAAAGTATTTTGGTAAATTTTTATCTTGAAGCATGATTTTAGCACATTCTTGCAAAGTTTTATTCTTTCTTTCAACAACTCCATTTTGTGGAGCCACTCTAGAAAAAGCAAAGTTATGAGATATACCATGTAAATCACAAAACTTTAGAAAAGATTCATTTTCAAATTTACCACCATGATCACTACGAATTTTAATAATGGATGTAGATTTTTCATTTGTAATTCTTCTACAAAGTTTAGAAAATTCAGAAAAAGCATCATTTTTACTTTTTAGAAAAAACACCCAAGTAAATCGAGAATAATCATCTATTATAACAAAAGCATACTTGCTACCATTCAAACTTTGAATTCTAGATGGTCCAAATAGATCTAAATGTAAAAGTTCAAGAGGACGTTTTGTTGAAACTATATCTTTTGCTTTGAAAAAACTCTTGATTTGTTTACCCATTTGGCAAACATCACATAAGTGATCCTTCTTATATGGTATTCTAGGTAGGTCTCTAACAAGATCATTCTTGGATAACTTAGAAATTAATTTAAAGTTAACATGTCCAAGTCTCTTGTGCCATAACCATTGAATTTCATTTGAAACAATAAGACATTTTTCATTAAAAGTGAGTAACTCGTCTAGATAAAGTTCATATACATTATTTCTTCTTTTACCTTTAAAAATGATCCTTTTAGATTGAAAATCAGAAATTAAGCATAAATCATGTTCAAAAGAAACGAGAAAACCTTTATCACATAATTGACTAATGGACAATAAATTATGCATTAAATCATCTACTAAAAGAACATTTTCTATCAAGGGAAATTTTAGATTACCAATGTTACCAATACTGATTACTTTTCCCTTGTTATTGACACTGAAGGTGACGGTTCCTCCATCCTTACTTTGGAGGGTGAAAAATAACTCTGGCCTTCCAGTCATATGTTTGGAACAATCGTTGTCCAAGATTCATTTGCTCCTTATTTTGTATACCTACAACAAAATTAGAAGACAAAGCATTTGACCCCTTTCTATTTTTGGGTCCATGAGAGTTAGTCTTAGGAACCCATATCCATTTGGATTTCGGTTTTCTTTGAGAATAAATATTCTTTCTATAAAAAGATTTAGCATTTCTAGAGTAATCATGTCTAGGCTTATAAGCATTATAAGTTCCATGATTAGATGCAGTTCTATTATAACTAGAAAATTTAGTTCTTTGAACAAATGGTTGAGAATATTGTCTTTGATTCTTCATCACATAGTTTGGTCTATTTTGAGTATCAAAGAACTTATATCCCAATCCAGTTTTATTAACCGAGCATCTTTGAGAACCAATAAGTCTTTCTAGATTTTTTTGGCCATTAGTGAACTTGGTCACTATAGAAAGAAGATCATTTGATTTTTCTTTTAGACTTAATATTTCTTCTTGTAAGATATTGGTTCTAATTCCAATTTTTTTTATCTCAGATGCTTGACAAAAGTTTTCCTTCTTGAGATCTTCTATCTCTTGAAGTAACACTTTCTTTTGAGAGTCAAGAGTTGAATTTTCAGTTTTTAACTCTTTGTTTTTAGAACTTAGACTCTTAATTTTAGCATATAAATCATTAAATGCTTCTAATAAATCATCATACTCAAATTGACTTACTGAGTCTTCTTGTGCTACAAAGCACATGTTAACGACTTCTTCATTTGATTCTTCATCAGAAGAGGAGTCATTATCATCCCAACTTGCTTGAAATGTTGTTTTCTTCTTGAATTGGTCCTTGGGCTTGATTTTGAGAAGAGGACAATCTTTCTTGATGTATCCTGCCTTTTTGCAGTTAAAGCACTTGACTTCATTAGGATTAGAAGAATCAGTTTTCTTTACCTTTCTTTGGAATCTTTCCTTTTTTATGAATCTTTTGAATTGCCTAGTGATGAAGGCAATATCTTCATCTTCTTCTGAATCTTCAGAGTCAGAAGTGACCTTGAAAGCAAGAAATTTTTTCTTGGATTCTTCTTCTTGTCTATCATGAAGTTGGACTTCATATACCATTAAGTTACCAACCAAATCTTCAAGAGAAAGGGTGTTTAAATCATTTGCTTCCTCTATTGTTGTGGTTTTTCTCTCTTATTTATGAGTTAAACATCTTAGGATTTTTCTGACTAAATCTACTTATGAATATTCTTTTCCAAGAGATTTTAGAGTGTTAGTAATATCGATCATTCTTGTTACCATGTCCGATATAGACTCATTTTGCTTCATTTTAAATAACTCAAACTTATGAACTAAAGAGACAATTTTAGATTACTTTACCTTTGATATACCTTCATGAGTAACGAGAAGAGTATGTCAAATTTCATTTGCTATGGAACATTGAGAGATGCAATTAAACTCTACCTTGTCAACGGCACAATACAGTGCATTCATAACTTTGGCATTGAGTGAAGCAGTCTTCTTTTCTTCATCGGTCCATAGGCTGAAATTGTAGGAATATTGTTAATTTTACTTTCCAATATCCATAGTTTATTATGTCGAAGAGAGAAAGACGAACAAAGGAGCATCCTTCTTTATGTGAGAAGATGTTGTTGCCATGCTAGATGATGGTAAGATCAAAATATAACTAACCTGGCTCTGATACCAAATGAAAGTGCTATAGGATCGAGGCAATGAGCACTAGAGGGGGAAGCGAATAGTGATTTCAAATAACGTTTTTGAAATTTTGAAGGATTTTGAGATTCACAAAGCAATCACACAAAGAACACAAGAATTTATCCTAGTCCGGTCTTCCAGATTTAATACATCCAGTCTCCAAGCAAAACCCGCTTGAGATTTTTACTATCAACCTTATTTAAACACATGAACATACAGACCAAATCTGGTCCCACTTTTAGTAACAAACCTACTGAAAGCAAACAACTCCTTTAAACCAAGGAGTCCTTTCCTTTTACAGAAAAATATAAGTAAGCAACTTACAATTAACCTACGAGTCTTTCTTATGAATGCAAATGGAATGCAATTGACTTTTGAGGTTGTTGAAATACTCAACTCACGAATTCACTAGCTCTTAAAAGAATTTGAGTGAAAATATCAAGTGAGTGAGAAAACAAATACTTGAATGAATATGAGTGAAAAACAAATAATTCGATCTTTGCAATTCAATGTAATTCGATATGATTCGACTGTTTTTTAGTTGGAATGGACTCATATTTATAGTTGAAAGATTCCATACGTTGAGGGTATGAAAGGGTGTCAAAAAAGTTCATTTTGAACTATCAAAACGTTTGAAAAATGAAAAGACACGCCTTTTAAAAATTTTAAAAAAAAATAGCAAAATTAGTCGACTGGAACAATAGTTAGTCGACTGAAATCAAATATTAGCATACTGACAGTTATCGTCGGTCGACTAATGTGTTTAATAGAGCTGTTTGAAAATCTAAAGTTTTGAAACTCAGTCGACTAAAGAAAAAGTTAGTCGACTGATAATATCATCAGTAGACTAAAAAATCTTTTAGTCGACTGTTGTTAAATTTTTTTGAAAACACACGTTTTGTCCGGTCGACTGATAAAACCTTCAGTCAACTGCTGCTAAATTTTCTGAAAACACGCATTCTGTCTGATCGACTAAGAGTCGATTAGTCGACTAATTCAGACAGTTGACGTTTTAGCTTAGAAAAATTTGGTGCAAAAAAGTTGGTCGACTAGTGAGTCTGTTGGTCGACTAATAAACATGAAAAAATTAAGTAAAGAGTTTTCTAAAATGATTTTCATCAAGGGTTCTTTTAAAAAAGTTTTTCTAAAGACTTTTTAGGTGAAATGCAATCAAAATATGCACTCTAAGTAAGGCTCTTATAAGAATCTAAGACATTTAATGAATTTTACATTTGCACACTAGTCTTCATAGATTCTTCATCAAATTCTTCAATTCTTGTCATCTTTCTTCATTGCCTTAGCTGAAATACAGTTGATTCACTTATTCATCATGAAAACCTTGTACTTGAAGTATTGTGTACGGCTTCATTGTCGTAACACCTCCCTCCTTCCAAATCTCTCCCTCATCTTCTCTCTCTCTTTCTATAACACTCTCTTCTCTAAAGCCCGCACTCTACCTTATGATTCTCTTTCTCTCTCCTTCTTTTGATTTTCTCCTACTTTCGACGACTAGAGGAAAGACTTCATTATTGGAGCTCAAAGGTTGTTTGACTTTGTGCACGTGAGTGGTACGGGGTTCACTTTATTTTTCGTGACATTTGGGTAAGATCTCTTCTCAAGAGTGTGTGACTATAGGGCTTGCATGTAGGACCATGCTGGACCACACACTGATATGGTTGTTAATCCTCCTTTCTTGGTGGAATTAACAACATATTAAGTGTGTTGGAATCCTACCACAATTGCATAGGATTCTAACCTTTGAAACGAGGTATATATATATATATATATATATATATATATATATATATATATATATATATATATATATATATATTGATAATAATTATGTTAGAATACTTGTATTATGCATATAAGATTTCTATTTTTCTTTCTAAGCAGCATTTCAACATAAGATATAAGAAACATTTATTTATGTATTAACATGCTGGAACATCGTCCTTAATATAAAAGTATCATTGATTCACATGTGCGTTCTTTAGTTGTAAGTTATTAGAAATGCATCATAAAAAGATTTGAATATGTATCCATGTTCTTGCCTTATAGTTCTTATACTTTAACACATGTATATTCTTACTCCTCTTGGATTGGTTTATTTCTTATATAAAAAAAGGGGAAATTAGTTTCAATTGAGAATGATCTGGGGTCAGGTCGGCCTCAGCCTACATTCCAGTTTGCTGCGATATTGGTGATCAGACCTGACCATAGTAGTTGGTCTGATCCGGCTTGACATTGGCTGGCCTGAACTAAGCATGGCGTGTCCACTACACCTTGTCGATGCCGCTATTGTTGTCAGTTTGGAAGCACAACAGACTGGGGTCTATCAGACCCTAGCCTGCTCTTGCAAACTGCTTGTGGCCAAGGACCATTGTGCGCAGCCCGGCACCTCGCGCCCTACTGAGCACAATCGGCTGGGGTCACATTGACCCTAGTTGTAGCCTCATGGTGTCCTTGCTGACATAACCACAGGACTGTTGTGTCTGCCCCAAAAAAATATAATTATATAAAAATACAAATACCAACAGGGTCTTTGCTTGTTTGGTAGGAACAACTGGTTCATGTCACCTTATGTTGGGACATTGCAGGTTCAAAACACAATGGTATAGTTGTATAACTAGTAGTGGTCTGCCTAACCCCTGGTTGTCTTTCAAAGAGAAAAAAAATAAAGTACAGTGGCAGGTCAACTGGGGCTGCTCGGGCCCAGCTGATTGCCTCTATTCGGGTGACCCGACATCTGTTGAACCCTTCTAGATATAGTAGACTAAGTCTGCTGTGCTCGGCAGAGTGGTAGTCGTTGTTGCTCCGCTGCAGTCGGACCATGACAGCAGCCACTATGCAACAATTCATGCAAGAGAGAAAAATATATACACGATGGGAGTGAAAAGAAAAATACTTATTATATATGTATATTCAGAATGAATTATATATATATATGCAGGCTTATCGATCTCAAATGGCAAGTTCCAAAATAATGCAAACAATGGTGGTTTACTTGTCAGAAGTAAATGATAATGAGCAAATATGTGTGCATTCGACTAAATGCATATAAAAAATATTGGTTCTTGATAGTGGCACAAAGAAAGGTGAAAAAAATGATAGTTTTGGCCGTCATTTCATGCGAATTAAAAAATGCGAGAGTATTTTCGCAAAGTTGGTTTCATTTACTATTTTATGCTCAAATTGATGAATTATTTCCTTGAATGGTTTTTCGAAGCACATAATAATAGAACTGTGATGTTTAGTTCAAATACTTCAAAAATTAGTTGGAGTGATCTGGTCACATTCATAGACCATGTACAATTGAATGCATTAATATTTGTGTTATTTGCAGAATCATGCTAAGGCTTAAAATGAGCTTGAGGTTCCGCAGAACCATCACACTGCCACACGAGCACTGGTAATTTCTTTTATGTGTGACATGCAAATTCTATAATATTGATCAGTGGTGTAATTGAGCACACCTGGATGTTTGGCCCTCAAATCGGGCTTGTAGTCGATATTGACCTGTGGGGTACCGTGAGTATACTCAAGATATAAAAATCTGATAAGTTGCATATACACATAAAATAAAAGGCCTTGTCATTTTCATACCAAGGCTTGTTTCTGGTCCTTGTCAGTGTTCCAACACCACGAGTACACTGGATGAGTAATCATAATGTACCATAGAATAGTGTTTTGACTACCACAATAGACTTTTGTGTACCCTAATGTGATACGTGGACTCTTGAAGCCCTGGCTGCCTAAAGAAACAGCTATGATAATGTCATAAACCCTAAATTGATAAGATTGATTTTCATCTGATTCTAGTGCTACCTTGAAGAGGGTAGATGGTATAAACTTTTTGGGTTGTTGTTGAAACATATAATGTTTCTTATCATGCTATGAGCAACAATAGCTCGATGGTCCTTTGAGTTAGAGGATCAGGACTATCAAAATTGAATCCTAAATAAGTAGGTCCTAAAACTTCTGCAGAAGTTATATATATCATGTTCTCTCGGCCTTTAGGAGTTATCTATTGGTCATTATACCACCCTTTTTGGAATCTAATCCATATAGTCAATTGGGGTATTAAATCACCCAAAGAATAATAACCCCCCCCCCCC
The DNA here is from genome assembly GCF_984573655.1 of Nuphar pumila. NCBI lineage: Eukaryota > Viridiplantae > Streptophyta > Magnoliopsida > Nymphaeales > Nymphaeaceae > Nuphar > Nuphar pumila. The sequence continues at coordinate 16,122,869 of NC_143265.1, read as the reverse complement.
CCCCCCACATTAATCTCATCTATATCAATGTATTAGAACTACATGTACTCGCAGGAGGTTAATCAAGTAAAACATAATCAATAGTTTTACATTTTGCTTATGTCAATGCTTACTTGAATGTTGATGCCATGCCTGCATTAAATATTGTTCTCCTAATATCTATTATACTTATGGCTTGTTTAAAACTTTATTATTCTCTTATGTGTTGGCACTTTACTTACGTGCCTCGGGAAGCGATTTTTTACTGGGCTTTGTGGTTTTTGACCCTCTGATATTACTAATTTATAGGTCAGAGTGAATGAATTGGGAGTGGTTACGAGGTGCTGGGACCGGAGTCATGGTGTTTGCCTCTTCCTTGCGGATCTTGGATCCATCTACATTTAATTTAATGATTTTATTTGGATTCAAAACTCTGTGATGTAATAATTATTGAAAACTTGATGGAATGGTTTTTATTTTTAGTAACTTGATCCAAGATGCATTGATCTGTGATTCCTCAAGATTTTTCCAACTTCAATCAATTATTTTTAAAAAAATCTAAAAATTTGGATAAAATTTTGGGGTGTTACATTATATAATCGTTAATTATTAATATTAAAAAACTTGTATGGTAATATTTAATAGCATATAATATCGTTGCTATTGATATACAATGACAAGATATAAATCTCATCATTATAGCCTCATCTATAACAATGACATTATATGGTCGTTAATTATTGTCGTTAAAAAACATTTATGATAATATTTAACAGACATATAATATCGCCGCTATTGATATATAATGGTGAGATAAAAAAGCATGTTGTTATAGCCTTTTTCTATAACAGCGACATGACTATCGCTTTTATAGCCATTCTCTTTCTCTATAACGATGACATTTTTGTCGCCATTATAAACTAGTATTTTTAAAGGGCCCGACAAACCATTTTCTTTTCTCCTCTTCTTCTCTCTCTCTGCAATATCTCTGCACTCTTGCCAAACCACCACCAGCCACCGTTGGAGTGTTTGATCCCTCCTCTCTCTCTCTATGATCTCTATGCACTCTCGTCGGACCGTCGTTGGAGTGTTTGTTCCCTCCTCTCTGCAAGGTACCTCTCTCTTCTCTCTCCTTCTTCCTCGACCTCCTCCTCTTCTCTTTCTTCTTCTTCTTCCTTCCTCCTCCTCCTCTTGTTGCAGCTGATCCCCAAAACTCACATCAATAACGTGATAGAAAAGGTTTAGATTACAGAATTATTTTAAGACAAATGTGACGATTGGTCACATCTTGGTAAAAAGATTCATGAAATGGTTTGGTTTGGTAACACCGAGGTTACTTAAGACACTCAAGTAGAAATCAAATGTATCACTCTAACAGATAGAAGGAGCTACAAGTTTCATCTATTATCGTTGATCCTTGTACCAAGGTAGACATTCTATTCAAGTGTCCAGCTCTCCCATGAAGCAAATTTGAGAAGCAATTGAATGCAAATTTTAGTATCAATGATCCATCAATAAATTAATTTCTCTATGTTCCTATATTTTTTAATTAAAAAAGAAACACCAAAATAGCCAAAGACCCTTATTGTTTCCATGCCTAGTTATAACAAAGTGCACAACCAACACAATGAATATAACAAACTACAGTGACCATCAATGAGATAATTGCTTCTAGAGATTAAAAAAAAGGAACTTCATCAAAGCAATCAAATGCTACTTAACATATAAAATATAGATCCAAAATATTTAGTTATCACACTAAATCACAATCTAGACCAATGAGCTCTTTAAACCAAATGTAGGGTAAATTTAAAGTTTTAGAAAATGAAGTTAGGTTCTCGAATCAAGACAAAAATAAGCAAGATAGACAAGAAAAAAGAATACTAGCATCTTGTTTTTCAGGAAAATGAAAGTTGGCAATTGAAATCCCCAAAGAAAACCTTAGGAAAAGAAGAAAAAGTGAACACCCACCTTCGATTTAAAATGAAAAATAATGTTTTTTCTTGTTTTTTGGGGATACCTGTAGAGAGTGGCATTGGAAGGATCGTCCTTGATGGCCTGAGTGTTGAGGGCAGCGACCTTGAGGTAATTTTGTACCTTGAAGAACCGGTTCCCTTCATCTTTAAGCGATATGTTGGCCTTCACCGTGCCAAATTCGCTGCTCTTCGAGTCACTTGTAGCATCACCCTCCATTTTCTCCCCTCCCCTTGAACACCCTTCTACTTTAATTGTGACGAATGCAAGAGGGAAAGGGAGGAAGGTGATGTTTTCTTGCATAATGATTTCTACTCTTTCAGTGTTTTTCCACAGTTTTGATTCCATAAATGTGTTGGGCATGGTCAATTTACAAGAAATCCACACTTGGGTCGTGTATTTTCAATGAAAAAATGATATTTGGAGTTATGAAAATTTATAAATATTTTGGATCATTGATTTTTTCAAACCTTATATAAACTCGCCCATGTGTCAAAATCGAAAAAGAGTTCATTCCTATAAAATCAAGTACATAGATCACATTTGGATGATAAGAATTTAAAAATAAAATAAAAAACCTAAAAAACCATTGATCAAAGTACACTTTATTTTAGGAATATTTTTTAGGTGCATTTTTTTAGAATTTTAGAAACTTAAAATTTTAGGGAAATTTTATAGAATTTTAGAAATTTATGCTTTTATTTGTAAATGTCATTGATCAAAGATTCTCTCGTTCAATATAGTGGGGTCGCCATCTATGAATATGGATCAATCGTTGATACACATTCACGACATAGGTTTTGAACCTTATATAGAATTGATCGATTCATTTAAGCATCATGTGCTCATGTCGATTTTACTGGTAGAACGTGATGCTCATGTCGGGACTGTAAGAATAAAAAACAAAAAGTTCTACCATTGATCAAACTACACTTGATTGAACGTGGTTTTACTGTGAAATATATTCAGTCCCATGTAAGTATGTCCCAAACCCATGTAGATGTAGTGCATATATATTATGATGAGTGCAAGGATGCAACAGAGGTTAATGATCAGGTTAAAGAAATATTGAACAACGTTATTATAGGGACAACATTGGATCCAGCTCCAGACGATGATGGTGAATACATGTCCCTTCAAGACTTAATGAGTGATGCTCAAAGCGATCTATATCCAGGCTATACAAAGTTAACAAAAATAGCTTTCATTCTCAAGCTATTATATATCAAATCAATGAATAATTGGAGTAATAAATCATTTAACATGCATCATGATTTGTTGAAGGAGACATTGCCTGAGTGAAAAAGATTGTCAAACTTTTACTACGAGTCGAATAAATTTGTGAATCACACTGACTTTGATTATGTGAAGATAGATGCATGCATGAATGACTATATGCTTTTTTGGAAGGAGCACAAGAAGAAAGAAACATGCCCAAAGTGAAATGCTTCAAGATGGAAATCACACAAAAGCAAAGGGATGAAAGTTTCTCAAAAGGTATTACGATATTTTCTCGTAAAGTCGAGGTTGCAACACTTGTTCGTGACAATGAAAACAATATTAAATATGAGGTAGCAAAAGACCTGATGTGCAAGCACTGAGAAGATACTAATTTATCGATCAAATTCTGCAGTGTGGAAAGAATTTGATAGAGAACATATATCATTCATGGCAGAACCTCATAATGTTTCACTTGGCTTGGTAAGTGACGATTTCAATCTATTTGTAAATATGAGCCTGTCATACAACATGTGAACCATAGTATTATTGTCATATAATCTGCCTCCATAGATATGTATAAAATATCCTTTCATACAACTTTTTCTACTCATCCTTGGTCCAAAGGTACCTGAAAATAAAATAAATGTTTACATACAGTCATTAATCAAAGATCCCCAAGAGTTATGGGATGAAGACATTAACATATTCAATGCATTAACTAAAGAGATATTTCATATGTGAGCAACGATAATATAGACTATCAATGATTTTTCAATATATGTCAACTTATCAGGATGGTCTATGAAGGAGAAGCTTGTGTATCCAGATTGCAACATTGATACATAGTCAGATTACTTAAAGTTTGGCAAGAAGACATGTTACATGATACACCGTTGATTCTTACCAGAAGGTTACTCATGATATCATCAAAAGAAGGAGTTCGATGGTAAAGTGGAGCTTATAGGGCCACCAAATGAATTATAGTATAATGCTAATCATAATGACTCTACCTTTATTTTTTTTTCTCTTAACACGATGGCTATCATACGAGGGTAAGTTTCTTATTCTAGAAGTTTATTTTTTTCATATAGCATAGTGTTTATCATGATGACTCTAATAGATTCTTAATTTGTTGTTTACAAACTGAAATAGATGGACATGAACTCATAGAGAGTGCATTCTATAAACTAGTAGAGCGTCTTCATACCTCCAAAGCTGTCATACGAGAGTAAGTTTCTTATTTTCTGAGTTCTTTTTTTCTTATAGTATAGTGTTAAATATGTTTGATCTAATATATTCTTAATTTGTTATTTGCAAACTAATACAGATCAATAAAAACCGACAATGAGTGCATTCTATAAATTAGTAGATCATCTTCATACCTCTAGAAGTATCATACGAGGATAAGTTTTTTATTCTCTAAGTTTATTTATTTTTATATAGTATAGTGTTAAATATATTTGATCTAATAGATTCTTAATTTATTGTTTACAGACTGAAATAGATAAACATGAACACTAGTGTATATTTATATTTGAATGAATATATGTTTGATGATGTTTGAAATGTATATTTGAATAAATGTATATATATTTGATGATGTTTGGCCTGTATTAATTTTTACTATAATAAGATATTGTAGTCAGTGTGAAAGTGATTATATACATTATATATATATATATATATATATATATATAAATTAATTTTAAATATATATAAATTGATATATATCTATATAATATACTTATTGAATTGAAGTTGATATCCTCTTGAATATGAAAAGATGTTTTGTTAATGTTATCTTTATGCGTTTTCAGATTCTCATTGAAGTGCAAGAATAGGTGAAAACATTATTGAGCCTTCAATTGTAATGTGATTAAACTATTTGTAAGTTATCAGACTAAATTTTCATATTGTTATCATCATTAACATTGTCATAATTAAATTTTTTTATTTTTTATTTTTTATTTTTTATTTTTAATTGTCAGATTATTCTCATTCTTGAAGTGTGTTTGTTTCAGGTTTGGAGAGGATGTACGGGAAGAGGTTAGAGGGGATATATGTTTATTGAAGCATGTTTTCTTTTTGAAGTGTATGTTTATATTTGAATGTATGTTTGAAGTTGAATATTTGAGGAAGGTGGAGAGGATGAATGTTTGAGGAGGTTGGAGAAGTGTATGTTTATATTTGAATATATGTTTCAGGATGTATAAACACTAGTATATGTTCATATTTGAATTGATGCTTGAAGTGTATGTTTATATTTGAATAGATGTATGTTTGAGGGGGGTGGAGATGATAAATATTTGAGGAGGATGGAGAAGTATATGCTTATATTTGAATATATGTTTAAGATGTATAAACACTAATGTATGTTTATATTTGAATTAATGTTTGAAGTGTATATTTGAATTGTATTTGCCATTTTGCTTAATGTAATATAAAAAAATATTAAAACTAATATTTTTTATTTATTTTTGTAGGTTTAAAGCCTATAACGACAACATTCCTGTGTCACCATTATCAACCTTAACTCTATGTCATTGTTAGAACCTATAATAACGACTTAATTGCCACCTTCATAGCCTATAACGATGACTTAATTGTCGCCTTCATAGCCTATAATGATGACTTCCCACCGTTATCGACTATAATGATGAGTTAATTCTCCCTGTTATAGCTTATAACGATGACACAAAAAATGTCATCATTATAAGGTATATTACTGTTATTGGGTTGGTCATTGCTATTAGTTTTCCCAGTTTTGATGTGATTCTTTGCCGGTGTTGGGTCACACATTAACGACAACCTATAAATGTTGTCATTCTTATTTAACTATGGCAAAAAATTGGTGATCCTTTTTTATCGTCGTTATAGACTTATAGTTGTGATAAATAGGGCAATAGTGGCAAGAAAAGTCATCGCTATTAACTCTCATCCTTGTAGTCTACATGTATGTGTATGTGTTATCATATAACATCTCTAAAAAATCCAAAAACTTTTTCAAACCCAAAATTTTGAGAAAAATTTAAAACTTTTTATTAATTATAAAATTTTGCATGATTCTCGAAAGTAATATATCAACAAATTCATCTATGACTACATTTCAACCGTTCCAAATACTAGACGGTCCACCTAAGCATAAGCACGAGTGTATATTATCCTTCCAGTATCAGATTCAGTACAAAATCACCCAAAAACACAACTTGATTGAGGTTACTACTCTAAGTTCCTTCACATGTAGAAAAATGTAGAAGACAAAATTTATTTAAGGTTGAAGACAATTGAGGAGTTACATAAAGATTTAAAATTTCTAAATCATAATCACAATTATTGTATAAATAAAAAGACAGAATTCAGAAATACTTTCATTCCAAACTATTATTATTCTTCAAGCATAAAGATCCAGACATAATAGAGTTAAATGGTTACAAGTTTATAACCATAAAAAATTGTATGGATCCTCTAGATATCGTAATAGGTAAGAGTGGAGCCTTTAGCCGCGCAACAACCTACACTTCGCTTCAGTCTTCCATAAGGTTATCTGTAATATTGTAATGCATCAACCACTTGCCCGTAGGAAACCCAAAACTAAACTTGGAGAATACATATCAAGTTTGTAATGTTACAATTAAAGTGTGATCCCCATCATTTTCAAAAAATGAGAGTCAAGGAAAACCATATCCAAATATGCACAAAACATTCAATCACATTTATCATAATTTATTCCATGACATTCATAATTGCTTAAATTGTATCCATGACATTCAAAATCACATCCATTCTTATTCATGACATTAAACATTTAATTCATTCATATCCATGACAGATATTCACATAAATGAATGAAAATGTGCAATTCATATACATTTGCATAAACATAATAGGCCAAATCCCATTTGACTGTGTCCAGTGTGAAACACACGCACATGTTTTTCAAACAATTCAGGACATCAGAGTCCCTCACACACATATAATATGCTTATAAAAGAACGCATATGACCAATAAGTCAAAATCCCATTCAACCAACTCAGCGTACTTGATACGCGCATGCTTTCAAGTATAATAAGACATAACAATCTATAAAAATGTACTTTCACATTTTTTCTTCTTTAAAAGAGCACACTCATGTCCAACTCATGACTATGATATGCATTATCTAAATTATCAATTCTCATGTCCATTCTCAGAACATTAAGATCCTGTGTATTCAGATATATAAGGAAGAAGCCTTGATTCAACCTTTCCTGTGTGTCTTACACGCATAAGCACCTCACGTGTATGAAACAAGTTCATGACTTGTATCAACAAGTCAATTACATGACCATAAACGTGTCTTTTGCATTCACATATGAAAATTCATATGCAATGATGACATATACAAACCTTAGTAGTCTTTACATGTTCAAATTAGTATGTTTATGCATATGATAGGAGTGATTCTAAAATCTAATTTAGTTTCTCTTGTTTATTCAGACCCATCTGGTACAAAAGAGGGTGTAGACATCCATAAATAACTATAAAAATGTTTATTATTTTATGTATTTTATTTGCCCTCATATAGCTTAACTGGTTCTTTCTCAAACAATTCAACTCTGCAATGCAGCGGTTGAGAGAACATACCCATAGTTTCAGGTCTTGACCTACGTCAAACTAAAATCGCCGGTGAAAAACCGGGCATACATCACTAACTCTATAGAACTATGGTACTACCACCTATGACTCATTGGTAGACCTGTCTCCTAACTTTCGTGGGACAGGGACAAAAGGTGCTTTCAACCCTCAAAAGTTCAATATGTCTCATGAGACTCATACCACCATTTCCTCTCTCAGGAGGACAAGAGATAGGGACATACCCAGCCATCTCAGAGAGCTCGGCTTCACCAGGGCCTCAAATGGACCCATGGTCCAGTGTTATCTTTATTATTAAGTAATAGGTCACAATCAAATGCCATTATTTCACAAGATAACCCTCTCATGCCCTTATACATTATATCAATAGTTCATGCTCTCATGCATGACTAAACAGTCTAAGCATATGCATGACCTAACCTTAAATGCACTCATTCATGCTATATGTCATCTTGTAACTATGCCCTCATGCATACTACATGACATATTAAAATTTTCCTTCATAACAATATTTATTTACACATCCTTTCATGTATGATTTAATTATAACATGCCTTATGCATGATTCTATCACATGTGTTTTTATGCATGAACATGTCATAAATGATTTAATTTCACATGCTTAATATAAGTTACATCATAATTCAACACACTAAGAAGATACATGTTAAAACGTATTCATGTTTCCACACATGATTCATTCATTTCAAAGTATACATTCAGAATTCATACTTTACATACATAACATGCTTTACAAAATTATCATTTCATAAAAGCATTCACAATAGATATATCAATCACATCAATTATGCAATATTCATCTCACACAATGCATGCTCAAACATGTATCCGCAACAAACACACTTCATATTTCGCAATCTAAAAGCATGATGAGCATGATCTTCTAAACCACATCAAGAAAATCACTTCTATTATCATACATTCAAATTATGTCCAGCATAATCTTCGAACTTCAGTCACAATAGTCCTAGATATCCATAACTAGGTAACGTGTATACATAAATGGTGTGACATACAAGCACTTCTATTCTCATACATTCAAATCATGCTCAGTATAATCTCTGAACTACAGTCACAACAGTCCTAAATATTCATAACTAAGTGGCGTGTGTGAGCAAAAAGTGTTGCATACAATAAAAATAAATTCATAGTGTGATGCATTTGCACCACATACCTACCACAGGTAAATACCCAATTTGCAATTTACATTGTTTTCAATGTGCATGGCTTTTCTAGCTGCGAGCGATACTTAGTAATAAGTATCATTTATTTTCTCTTTTTCGTACTTGCAATTAAATCAATATAGTACAATATATATATATATATATATATATATATATATATATATATATATAACTCTAAGCATTTTTACTAAACTATTAAATTCATCTAAGCAAATTTTATTTGTGGACATAAACTATGCATGTGTATGTGCGAAGACCGCACTGACAATGTACGTGTTAACATGGTTAACTATGCACATTCGCACACTCTCAAGTGCATGTTCATGATGCAAACTATGAAATCAATAATATATCTATAACATGTATACAACCTGTTTCAAAAGACATTTTCAAACATGCATATACAATATTTAAAAATCATTTTGAAACTCTGTTAGAAACCACATTCAATTATGGAATTCGGTCTCACATAGGCATTGTACCGAATACTTAGCAAGCAGTGTAATTCCCAAGACATATTCATATTTCAAAAACTATACAACATGCTTATCAATGTTAAATACATTATGCTAATCATGCTCATAACCAAAATCAATGCAATTGCTATTCTAATTTAGGCAAAACTATCAAATTATGCATTTCTATACTTAATTTTCTAAAGATGCACTACACTATGATTCTTACGCAATAAATGTTACAACACACTAGATTAATACCAAACAACAAGAATTTATATTCTACAAATTTAGTTTAGGAATCCCACCTTAGTAGATTTGGTAAGATAATATAGTGAAACCCAAAAATCTGTAGGGTTTCAAAATCCGCAACCACCAATACGCTCAAACAAAAGAGTGAACAGGCGAATGCAAAGAATCCAAATGAAGAAGCACATATGAGGGTTCAACTGAGTGTCCTCTCATAGTGGAGAGTGCTACAATGATGCACACATAACAAAAAACTTGTTGGAATATGTTTTCGCACGAAACCAAATAATTAGAAATCGGGTAAACCGATTTTGCATCAAGGGAAACAAACATAATAATAAAAATATATAAAAATGATCAAAGTTGGACTGAATTACTGTGTTGTGCGACTACATAAATCTACATGCACTCCTAGACCACTTCACTGTGGATGCATAAATCCAGAGGCACCTGAAGTTTCAAAGAAAAATTATATTTCCTTGGAAATTCGATCCAAAATAGGAAAAATATGAACAAAATGATAGTTAAGCACAAGAGACACTTGCTGTCATGGCTAACAGAGGTGTTGATAGCAATTCAACATGATTCCTGATGCTGGAAATTGAGCACGCAAAACAAGGTAGTAAAAATAATGAAAATCGGCTAGAAAATTACTTAAACAACAAAAAAATTGGTGACTAAAATAAAATTGATGCACAATACGTACCTCAACACACTAATAAGCATGAAAAAAAAATCCTGATCTGCTGGGCACAGATCCCTATGCAGAAAAATGAAAAAAACCTAATTAGGTCAATCGGCTAGGGCTAAAAAACACTAAAATTAGAAGAAAATAGAAGGAGATGGAAAAGAGAGGACTCTCCTAATCACACCAATAGTGAGGTGAGAGGGCATAAAATGGCTGAAACACAGTTTCCTCCATTGAAAATGGCATAATAACACAAGGAAAATCGATTTAGGTGTAATCGGTTAGAAGAAAGAAAGAAAAAGACTTCAAAACATGGGAATCAATTAAGAGAGATGATGAAGGAGATGAGAGACTCACCAATAGTCATGAATGGCAGATGCTAGCACAATGGTGGCCTCCGATGGTGAAGAATGAGAGAGAGCATCGGTTGGGCGATCGTCCAACTGCCATCCAAGCGATGACAACATCGCTGGTGGAGCGTTGATTGTGGTAGGGAGGGTTGCCAGGGTGAAAGAGAGAGAGAAAAACGGGAGGAACAAGGAGCGACGGCTGTGGGAGGCTCCGTCGCTCTGTTGCTACTCATTTGCTTAGCCAAGGAGAAAGAGAGAAAGAGGGTAGAGGAAATTAGAGAAGAGGGAGAAGTGTTTTCGACTTTTGGGTGTGACAAAAGAAACATAAGAGGGGGGGCATCGGGTGCCCTTATGGGCCTTGCTTGCTCCTTCTCTCTAACGAATGCACGGGTCCAAACCAAGTCGTATTTAAATTCAAAAATTCTATTTTCTCTAATATATATATATATATATATATAAACTATCTTAAATTTTATTTGCATTAAATAATTATACTAAGTTTAAATAGTTCAATATTTTGGTACTTTTTAAAATAATAATTTATTGATTAAAATATTTTTCATAAAATATTTTATGACCAAAATACCCTTTTTAAGAAATTTTTCTGATAACCATCAAAATGTATATGGTTAAGTTCAAAAAATCTTGAAAAACACCTAGATCAGTTATGCCTCATAAAATGAGACTTTTTTCATAATAATTAAATATTTTAACAATATTTTGTCTGAAATAATACTTAAAATGACTATTTTACGCTTATTGATCAGAAAAGAATAATTCAACATGTCAAATACCCATAATTGGCATTTAAAAGACAGAAAACACATTTCTAACAAAGCCTTGGGCCGATTCGTTTTCTTACTTATATATATTAGTGTATTATGTTAAATCAAACTTGATTTATAAGGTAATTTTTTTTTACTGTAAAAGAAGCCAACAACATATATAAATATACATATGTGTGTGAGAGAGAGTCATTTGGTTGTTGAGCTTCTATCACTCAAGGGCGGTTAGGCGAGTGGATATATTTAAGTCTTGTCTTATAGTTTCACTGAGTTCTATTATGCTGCTAAAACAAATGTACAAAGCATTATATAGATCTAGAACATATCAACAAAATGTTGATGAGAGAGAGAGAAGCATGCATTCACTCACAGTTTCACATAGAGGGGGAGAGGCATCAACTTACAAAGCCAAATATCAAGAGAGGGGGGGGGGGGCTTCCTACCTTTGTGGGCCTCCCCGTTGGATCAGACCATTAGCATTGATGGATTGAGCTAATGAATATACTCTTTAAAAAATATTTTATATTTATAAAATATATGTTTGTAATTAATTTTTGATAAAATTAAATCAAAACTGTGACTCGCATGAGTCACCGAGTCAAGTTTGGCCGATCCGATACCAAGTTTCAAGAATGCCAACCATGGTATCAGACATATAACTCGGTTGATTCATGTAAATCTTGGCACTTTTTGGCTGATTTTGAATGGGTTTTTTGCTTTTGCACTAAACTTAGCCGAGTCAACTGATTTTCTAAAAAACTTAGGTGGGTTTTAGTCTATACTGAATTCACCTGTGCTTTTGACTCGCTAATGTCCCAATCCGATATGACTTGGTCAAGTCTTGAGTCATATTGATGAGAAATCCAACCATATTCTAATTACTTATTTGGTGTTCCACTCCCATAGCAAGCATATTGAGATTGATGTGTATTTTATTCACAATAAAGTTGCTTGACATGAACTTCAAGTGAGATATCCTCACACTCAAGATCAAATAGTTGACATCTTCACCAAACTGCTTGCATCTCCTTGGTTTTCATTTTTTGTAAGCAAGCTGAAAGGCCTTTAAAGCCTATTGACCTTGAGGGGGGTTGTTAGAGATCCAAACACAAGTTCAGATCCAAAGTCTTGTACAATTGAGATGACACCATTAAAAGAGGATATCAAAATGACAAAGCCACTAAAAAAGGATACCAAAGTGAGAAAATCTATCAATCCTAAAGTGGAGGTCTCTCATATTCTTAGGGGCATAGTTACCAAGAAGCAAAATTGATACGGGAAGCGATGCGTGAAGTGAAAGGGAGAAAGTGAGTGTTAAAAAGATAGTGTGAAGTGGGATGCGTTTTGGAAGCATGTGAGAAGCAAAAAAAGAAACATGAAAGGAAACAAGGGGGGAGAGGGGAGTGAGGAGGAAGTGAGTGGATTATGAGGGAGAAGCCAAAAAACAAATATTAACATAAAAAGACAAAAAAGGGGGAGAAGGGAGGGGAAAACGATGGGGAAGCCAGTGAAAAAGAAAAGAGAAGGGAGTGGGAAGTGCATTTCCCACAAATGGGAAATGAGTTTCCCTTTTGAGGGAAACACGACGCTTTCCCTCTGTAGGGGCACTTTCGGTAACTATGCTTTGGGATTTATTGAGAATCATGATTATAAATCCTATTTTGTACGATTGTCACACATAGTTTTGCAAGATAGGATTTACAACCATGTTTCCCAATACAACTCTAAGAATACTAGAGATCACTTTCATTTTAGGGTTTGATAGATTTTCACATTATCCTCCTCTAATAGCTTTCTAATTTTGGTACTCATTTAGTAGTGCCACCTCAGCTATACAAGACTTCGATTGTGGACCACTTGCAAACCAAGGAGTTTATGAAGATGTTCTTCCTTTTCTCATAGTGGGTCTTTAGAATATTGACTGTTTTTTCTTCCTTCTTCATCTAAAAGAGGGGTAGACCCATGTTAGAGCAAAGATAGTTGAGCAATCCAAGAGTTTGTTCATGTTGATTTATCTCACTCATCCATTAGCAAATTAGTTAAGGCCATCTCCTTCCTCCATGTGGCTAGTAAGGATCTCTAGAAAAACTTGCTCACATGTCGGGATCCAGCAATCCAAATGAAGGTTTCCACAAAACAAATCATGTAGATCACATCTACAAGGTCAAATGATCGAAAAAACAAAATAATAACTAATAATAAAAGCAACCATCTTATGAGTATAATGAGGTGAGTGGATTTTCTATTTATGTAATATTTCGTAGATTTAAGACGCAAGGTTTCCAAGTTTTGGAAGATGAAGAAAGTCAGGGTTTAAGGTATGTTCATTTCTGTAATAAGTCATTGATTTAAATGATTGAAACAAAATTTGAAAGCATTACAAGTTTAATATACTCACAATTATTGTAAGTTGAATTTTCACCACATTTATATTTTGCATTCATGGTTAAGTAAACTTTCCACATAACCTACTCATCTTTAGGCATGCAACCAATTCCGTTAGCAAGCTTCCTTTCCCTCCTTATTTTTCTGACTACATTGTTGCATATGAATCTCTCTCTCATATATGAAAATCAATAGACTTTAAATGTTAATCTCCTATACATCCTAAAGGCTTCAAAAAATGTAGAGTTTTTATTTTTTTAATCTAAATTTGTAGACCTGTTTACTTACTAAAAACTAACTTTGGTGTGACATGAGCAGTTAATTTTTTGGTAGCTACAAAAATAAGCATAAAGAGTACCTTAGTGAAAGAATGTCATCTACCTAGTAACTTACATAGAATACATCTGTAAGTTAAGTTCAGATCAAGCACACACCTACAAATATGTTCTTTCTAGGGATGTCAATGTATTAGATTTTATTTGATGTCTCACTAAATCTGACTCTCCTTTAATCAGATTTGGTAAGCCAAACCATATGAGAATATAATTGGTTTCAGTTACACTTTTGTTTTTTGCTACCACTTATCAAATCCAACTGATATGATCTATACCCAATTACACGTAAAATTTCAGATATGGTACAAGAATTTCTCCATCCTGGTCTGTATCCATATACGATTCCAATTTAGCCAATATCATATTAGTTGGTTATGGTGTTGACCATATCTGATGGGAATTCAAACTGTTTACACCCTTAGTTCTTTTAATTCATTTAGAATGATTTTATGAGATACAGATTGTATGGGGCCTCTCTCTCGCTCTCTCTCCACACATGCTAGGGTGAAGCTTTCATCTTTTGAAAATGTACAAAAAATGACAATCACTAAGGATGAATTCCCTAAATTTGGTGTATTTATCCTATTTAGCCATCTAGAAAGTCTTTCTTTTTAAGGGATAGCTGACAAAAAAAACCTCACTTGTGAGTTCATTGGTGTCCCTAGGTCCCTGTTGACCATCAAGGAGCACACCATCATGGACTTCAAACTTGTGATATATCTTTAATAATGGTGACATTCACGAGTTACCCCTACCAGATGAGGATATATAGTCCTTAGTAGGCATCTAGATATTCATTATTAATGTTGATATGCTCAAATTACAAATTAAGATACCTGATTTATGCCCACAAATAGGTCAGCCTTGTAGATGACCCATGTAGCATAGAAAAGATGGTTGGCCTTGTTCTTCCATGGGTCCTCTTGGATGCAAGAGTATACGGTCAAGTTTGAGTTAGATGTGGTCTTTCTATCCCAATTATTTGGTAAGTTGCATGTAGGGGTGGGCATCGGGCCAGCCCGACCCGATAATGGACCGGGTCGACCCATCAATGACGGGTCGGGCCAAAGGCTCGGGCCGGCTCGTTGAGAAAACTCTGACCCATGGCCCACCTGATAGCCCATGGGCCTATTCGGGTTAGGCCAGACCTATTATATAATATATATTATTTATATAATATAGGCCAGCCTTGTAGATGACCCATGTATCATTGCAATATATTTCAATACATTTAAATCATTCACATCAAACATAAGGTATGTATTATAAAATATATTTCACTAGCTCAAGTATGCTTCCTCATCACTTGTTTGACTTTCATATTATTCTTCTTCCTCTTCCTCCTCTTCTTTTTCATTGGGCCCCCATCTACTTAGTAAATCATTTGGATCATATTTTTCTATATGTGTGTCATCGGACAATGGAGATGTGACATGCAGACCATGTGTGACATCGTGACCATAAGAGAAGTCATACATATTATCTGATTGATGGTAATCACTCTCTTCAACAATCTTGTCTTCCTGTAACTGACATACTCGAGGTATAGTTTAGACTTTACCTTGCAAACCGCCCACCATTTATTTCTATCTGACTTCCTTGTATTTGGATATGAAGTATAGTAAACTTGTTGAGCTTGCGATGCTAATATGAATGGTTTATATGTTCCAAACCTTGATTTATGATTCACCTCCACAATGCCTGAGGCTTTGTCAACTCTTGTTGTTGTGGGATCAAACCAATGACACTTAATAAAGTTACCCTGTTATTTATGCCTAAGTAAGTCAACTCTATTATTTCTTCTATAACATTGTAGTGGTCAAGTTTATTTTCACTATAACTGCTACCCTTGATATACATGCTACTATTCATCGTTGACTTGTTTACACCATAGTCTTCTATATGGAATCGATAACCATTTACGATGTATCCGTTGTAACATTGCACAACTTTGGTCGGACCATTTTGTAAATCACATATTCTTTGGTCATTAACATCACCATGACGAACCTACAAGCATAAGCAATGACTGTAAACACGGCCAATTAAGTAACATATTGTTGTTTACACGAAAAGAATGCATGTCATCGTTCTTACCAACTCTTTCAACCATGCCACAAACTTATTTTCACGTTCTTTTTGTAATTCTGAATTAGTGAGATAGAGAAGTTCTCTTCGCAACTCTAGATCAAATCATTTGCACTTAACAAATAATTATATTATCTAACCATATACGTAGAGAACTTAGTGTTACATATTATGTATACTTATTCAATGTAGAGGTCAATCTTTAAGCAATTAAAAAGGATATAGATTTGTGTTGCATCTTGCTCTCGATCTTTCAAGAGTCTTGATTGGCAACTGCCAAAGGCATTCCCAAGTGGTTTAAATGTCGATAGTTTGTCAGCCACAATAACTTATTCTCTATCATCATTACGAGGTGGGAAAGTGAAACATGTTGAAATGTGTGGCTCAAAGTATATAGATGAGAAATTTGAAATCTCTTCTAAAGTGTACGCCTCACAATTTGAACCTTCCACTCTTGCTTTATTTCGAACATTTTTTTTAGGTCAAACATACATCTGTCAACAATATACATCTCGTACTATAATAAATTTCTAATAGCATTAGAGAGAAAAATATATAAAAAAAAAATTACCTTTCAAATGGGTACATCCACTGATATTGCACACGACCACCAACCCTAAGTTCATATGGCAAGTGTATGATCACATGTTCCATAACGTCAAAAAATGCTGGAGAAAATATCTTCTCTAGCTGACAAATAGTAGTGACGACAGAATTCTCTAGATTCTTTACCTCAGTTCTACAACTTCCGATGCACACAATGTTCTAAAAAATTGACTCAACTCGGATAATACCCCCATATAGGTTTGTTTAACATATCATGAAATGCTAGGAGAATCAACCGTTGCATGATAACATGACAATCATGGCTCTTCAACCCATATAATTGTCTCCCGCCTATCTTCATAGCCTAAGCAATATTAGAGACTTATCCATCTGAAAATCTCAACTGTCTCAACCACTAACATACCTGCTTTACTTGATCTGGTCCAAGCACGTACCTTATTTTTGCTTTCAGTACTTTGCCATTATACTCTTTGAGTTTCAATTTTGGTCTTTTACATATTACTTTTAAATCCATATGGGTCTTTGGATTATCCTTCGTTTTCCCTTTGACATTCATTACCATATTGAATACATTTTCAAACACATTTTTCTCTACGTGCATCACATCCAAATTCTGTCGTATCAATAAGGTTGGCCAATATGGTAGTTCTCAAAATATAGATTTTTTTTTCAATTCTGATCCTTCCCAAATCTAAGGAAGGGCCTCGCACTATGGACATATGTCAGTCTATATGGAAAATATCACAATCATCTTAAAATCTCTATACCAGACAACCGTGTAGGTGGACCTTCTATTTCAGTTGTGCCTACTTTAAACACATTCCTTTGTCGTCAGAATGGATGGTCGTTGGGTAGAAACCGACAGTGACAATCAAACAAACATGGCTTTCTTCCATGCGCCAATTTAAAAGATTTTGTATCCTCTATGCAGTACAGACATGCCAACCTCCCATGTGTGCTCCAACCATATAACATACCATATGCAGGGAAGTCACTAATTGTCCATAAAACATCAGCCTTCATATTGAAGTTTTGTTTTTTATGGGCATCGTACATGAGAACACCATCATCCCACAGTATTTTCAGTTTATCTATCAATGACCTTAAATATACATCAAGATTTTGACCCGGAGACGTCGGGCCAAGGATCAATAGAGACAAGAAAATATTTTGACGCTTCATACACAAGCTTGGAGGAAGATTGTATGGGGTGACGAATACTGGCCAACACGAGTATGGGGTTGATCTACCTCAAAATACATTAAATCCATTTGTACATAAACCAAGCCTAACATTTCTCACTTTCATTACGAAGGTCTGATGAGTACGATCAAAGTGCTTCCAAGCTTCCGCATCAACAGGATACGTGATCTTATCTTCATCATGTTGAACTTTATCTACATGTCATCTCATGCATGTAGCTGTCCTCGAATACATATACAATCGTTGCAATCTAGGGGTGAGAGGGAAGTAGCGGAGCGACTTGTATGTCACTTCTTTTGACATCGTACTACCATTGCCTCTTGTCTTTGGCTTAAACCGAGGATGCCCACATGACGGACATAATCTGTTATTTTTTTATCTTTGAAATACAACATGTAGTGATTTGGACAAGTATCTATCTTTTGATACCCCATTCCTAAAGTGTTGACCATAACCTTCGCACGATAAAAATTTTATGGCAATTTATCATCGTTGGGCAACATACTCTTCACAATAGAGCACAAATGGTCAAAACATGATTGGTTTAAATTATACTCAGACTTCAAATTCATTAGTTGAAGAACTGCAGACAAGATAGTGTGACTCTTATAACCATTCCAAAGTGGCTCATCAGCATCTCTAAGTAAATCATAAAATCTACTAGCTGCATCGTTTGCTTCTTCTTCCTCTATCCCAGTTGATACATCACTAGGACCCATAGCAGAACCCAGTTTTGGTCCTGCGGCATCAAATATCAAATCCATATATGAATTATCGTGTACCATATCCACCCGTGCGTCAAAATTATTCTAAAATTCTTCACCATGAAGCATTCAATTATGATAATCACTCACAGAACCCTTTCTGTATAGGTGATGTCTAACGCCATAAGGTTCTACAAATTGATTATTCTTACACATCGTGCAGGGGCATCTGATTCGACCTGTGGGATCTACTGTACTGACACTTGCCATTGCAAATTCAATAAAACTGTCAACACCATCTATATATTCAAACCATACCTCATTGTCAACTATCATATAGTACATCTATTCATGATTTGCAGTCATTTTGTCCTATGATGGTACAAATATTATCTTAACAAGTTAAAAGAAAATCATAAGAGTACTATGATGAAGAAAATATCTAATTTATCATGCATTCATGGTGAATGTAATGATTTGATACATATATCACACACACACACACACACACACACACACACACATATATATA
The DNA here is from genome assembly GCF_984573655.1 of Nuphar pumila. NCBI lineage: Eukaryota > Viridiplantae > Streptophyta > Magnoliopsida > Nymphaeales > Nymphaeaceae > Nuphar > Nuphar pumila. Next base: position 16,103,516 of record NC_143265.1, on the reverse strand, counting down.
TATATATATATATATATATATATATATATATATATATATATATATATATATATATATATATATATATATATATATATATATATATATGATGTCATTCAATCACAAGAACTATGATGCATGCATTGATAACTTAATATTTTCATGTGCAAAATCATTCATTTGAAGCATGTTTGAAGCATTGATAACTTATCATTCATTTTCATATGCAAACCCATTCATAACACGATAATTCATTTAAAGCATTTTTCATGATACAATTTCACACGAAAAGCATAATCAAATTGAAAATAACTTCATGCAAGCATGGATACAGTCACATCAAATATGACAATACATTCAAATCATTCATATCAAAACAATGTCAAACATATATCTGTAGCAAACACACTTCAATATCCAGCTAGCTACTACCATGACTAGCATAGAATCTGAACTCCAAAAATAAGAATACTTCTATTTTCATACATTAAAATCATGCTCAGTATGATCTTTGAACTCCATCAAAGCAGTCCTAGATATCCACAACTAAGTGAGTGTGTGAACAAAAAAGTGTTGCATCCAAGAAATTAAATAACTTGTGATACATTTGCATCACTTACTCACCACGGGTATTTACTCGATTTGCATTGCTTTTGCCTTTGCATTTTTTTCTCGAGTAACAGATTTGGGTACATTTAGTTGCAAGTAACACATCCAGATGAATTTCATACTTTGTACATGATATCAAGCCTAATTGAGTCCATAAATTTCATACGTGTGTAGGCGATGAGGGACTTGCGTCATGGAACACAAGCGGGATCCGTTGCGAAATCTGCAGGAGACACTGTGTTAAAATAAAGTTTATTACCTGATGACAAGGGGGGTGATGCCCTCTGTTGGAAACGAGCCCGGACAGAAAGACGCAACCCTTTGCTGAAAGCGAGATAGGCAGCAGCGCTGCCCCTACCGACAGTAAGGTCAAGGCAAGGAGTGAAACCCCCTGCCGGAACATTCACAAGAGGCAGAGAGTGGGACCCTTCGAAGGAAAGCATCGGGAGGCAGGGACCGAGCCCCCTGCTGAGGAATCAATCACAAGGCAGGGGGTCTCACCCCCTGCCAAGCCAAAATAGTAGAGCAGGGGGGTTCGCCCCCTACTGAAAAAATAGACAAGGGGCAGGGGGATTCGCCCCCTATCAAAATTATCGAGGACAGGAGGGGCAGAGCCACCCTCTGCTAGGGAAAACAAAAAAACAGGGGCTTCTCCCCTTACCGATCATAACGAGGACAGGGGGGCAAAGCCCCACTACCGGAGAAGTCAAGAGGACAGGGGGCGAAGCCCCCTGTCGACATTCGAAAGGACAAGGGAGAAGCCCCCTATCCTGCTGGAGAAAACAAGAGGACAGGGGCGGAGCCCCCTGTCCTGCCAAAGAGATCAAGGAGAAGGGGAGAGCCTGGTAGAGGCAATCAGGGCTTCTGCCAGCCCCCGCCGACTATAGAGGGGTGGGGAGGGCTCGAGAAAGGCTGTCAGGGCTCTGATGGCCCTCCGGCAACCATAGGGGGAAGGGGGAGGCTCTAGCAGAGGTTGGTGGCCCTATGTCGTACCTCCGGCGATGCTGATTTCAAGGAGAAACAACAAGAGGGAAAGGGGGAGGGTTACCTGCGGGAGGCACCGACGATCATCGTGGGTAGGGTCGATGCGAGGAGGGCAGGTTAGGGTCGTCGGCTCGCCAGAAATCGCAGAGGGGGAGCAACAAGAGAGAGAACGGGAGAGGGAACGAGAGAGGAGGTCGCAACCTGGGTCCCTTTCTGCAACCACTTGAAAGCTCAGGGGGGGAGCTGTTTCAGGAAACCCTGAAGGGGTGAGGTCAGAAGGGGCTTGCCGGACGGGGCTCACCGACCAGAAAAATGATGAGAGCGAGAGAGAGGGGAGCAGAGGTGAGAGGGAGACTGTGTCAAAGGGGGAGGTCGACAAACGACAGATGAAACAGAAAGGGAAAGAAAGGGGCTCACATTAGGGTTTTACGGGAGAAAGTAGCGATGAAATAATTTTGTCGCTACTTGGCGATGAAGTAGCGACAAAAAATTTCTTCTGTTGATCCATCGCTAAGTTGCGAAGGATCTTTTGATGAAAATTTTTTGTCGCTAATTAGCGACAGAATTAGCAACGAAAGTTTTTCCGTCCCTAATTCTACAAATAATTCAAATTTTAGCGATGAATAATTTTCTCTAGCTAATCCATCGCAAATTTACGATGGATTATTTCCGTCGTAAACTTTCGTCGCTAATTAACGTTTTTCTTGTAGTGTATTCATGGTAAGAGCATTGCTCATGTTGTCCATTGATGGTTGATATGACAAAGTCTTGGCGCATATGCTATTTTGACTAAACCAATTTATACATTACAACAGCCCAAGTTGCTTGTATCGTAGACATTGTGACAACGCCATGACTCATGTGATATATAGATTATATGATTTAAGGATTCAAAAAATATGTAAGGTCACTACTCATGTTTTTATGGTAGGGGATGTGAAGAAGTCATGACATGTATATAACATGAAACATGAGTAACATGGGAACACACAATACATGTTTGTGACCAATGCTCAAGTTGTTTGCATAATAAGCAGATATAGCAATATGTAATGTAGCCCTTATGGTAGGTGATAGGACAGATTCATGATAAATTTATCATGTGCAACATACCCAATCAGAGAATGTATGCCAATTTTGTGCAAGGTCAGCATCTCATGCCATTAATATGATATTCAAAATTAGCTAATGAAGAAACACACGCATATTGTGGGTGAGATTATTGCTCATGTTGCTTCTAAGATATGTGATGTGAACAAGAAATTGTCTTAATAATTTTTTAAATATTATGATAATATTTCAAAAATAATGGACAATGTTGATCAATCTTAAAAAGATACGTTTAGTTTTTTTTTTATGACGAGGAACCTGCGCCTAAGCAAGGAAAACCCAGAGTGGGGTCCCATGACCACCCTGCCTTAAGTAGCCCACTTCTAAAAGCTATGGACACACCCGTGCACCAATGGGGTTTGATTCAGTGCCTTCATCTCAGCATCCTCACACGGGCAACCCTTGTGGTGGTTACACACTTTTTTAGTTGTAATCTGGTCGTGGTCTGCCTAACCCTTTCTTGCTTTAAAAAAAACAAAGATTTTTTATTACTTAATTATTTATATTGTTAATAACTTTATCACTTCTTTTTATATTTTTATAATAAAATATCATTTTCTTATTTTTAACACATCCATTTTATTTTGACATTTTCTCAATATTTATACAAAAAAAATTAAGAGATTGCTTTGTTAATATTTTCTTTAGAGTAGTATATGTGACTATATTGCCTAACCATTTAAAACATTACAAGATAGTACATCTTAATTATAAGGATTGCATTAGTGCTCTAAAAAACATTGTTTAGTTTGAAGTAATGTATTAGCATCTAAGTTTTATGATAATCACAAATTCATAATGGCCAACCTAATTGGTTATCCGTGCCAAAACTTTTAAAAAGTTTTTTTCTTCATCTTAACAAATATTACAAAAACATGTCTTTTATGTAGTTGATGAAATTAATCTCTTCTAGCCTGCCCCATTCTTAAGTCTTCATCTACATTCATGGATGGTAAAAACGTGAACTTATCAACCATTTTGATAACATGAATAAAAGAAAATTTTAAAACTTCTAAAAGAAGAAATTGAATAGGAAAAATGGGACAGCTATTTGAGTATGGTTATTTCACATCTTATCTTCTAAAAACATGTAACATCAACCTAAATAAAATAATTTCTTCTTACCTACTTTATGGCCAATCTCGACAACTTTATTGAAGATTCCCTGCTTTAAAGAGAATACCAACATCTTTATGGATGACTGCTATGAATGATGCCCTACGTTAAGAATAATGCAGAAAAGGACCACGGATAGCTCATGTCATCTAGAATTCCCATGATCACTAGCTTGAACATACTATATTAAGCTCTCTATAGCTAAGTTGAGACATGATTGAAAGCATTTTTTCTTACATAAGAGCATTCTCAATAACTGTGTGGTATCTAGTAGAGTCTTTGAATAATTAGACCAACTTTTTGTCAAGTATCTAGTTTACAAACTGTTTATACCAGTAGCTTCCTTTTCTCAAGAAATTAAAGACTTATATTAATTGACAAACAATATAAGGTCAGAAGTATGATCAGTGACGAGCAGTGCATTCCAAAGATGAACCAAGCTGGAAAGTGATGCCTACATCTGCTATACATCCTTCAGCACAATATTAGACGAACCGGTGGTGTTAATTTTTTTTTTATATATATATATAACCGAAGAAAAAACATCTCTCATTGATTTTAGCGGCATAAAACCCTATATGTCCCTTGTTCACCAGACAATACACCCAGCTTCGGCCTCGTGGCAAAGGGACACTTGTAGGTTTCAAACTAGTGACATCTCAGTCAACTTGGGTCACTCCTATATGAGCAGAGACCTCATAGGCTGATGGTAGTTTTTTTTTTTTTTTTTTCTGATGACCAGGAACCCTCACCGGAGCAAGGAAAACCCTAGGTGAAACCCCACGACCACCCTGCCTTTCGTGGCCCGCCAATGAAAGCTATGGATGCACCCCGTGCATCAGTGGGGTTTGATCCAGTGCCTTCATCTCAGAACCCTCACAACCAGCCCGCAGGCCATGCAGGCGACTCTCATGGTGGTGATGGTACTGGTTGTTGACACTGGAAAATGCGTGCATTCCTTTCTAACCATGCTGCCTACCGAATTGTCTTCAACTGACAAGTCTCACAACCGTTTTGGTTTCATATGAATTGGTTAATATTACTATCCCCTTTCTTAATTAGAACCTCTTAAAACTCAACTGTTCCAAAAGGTTAACTTTGAACCAAGATTAGGTTCAAAGGAAGCCCATCATTTCATGGGTTTCAATGGGTTTAGTGTAGTCTAATCCAGACTTGAAATTATAAAGATTTCAGAGTTCCAAACCAGATGCAGAGTCAAACTTCCATTTCTATGATCCAAATCCATCTGAGACTAAGGTTGCCTAATCGGTGAGCCAGCTATCCCCAAGGGGTTTGGCGCAGTGAGAAGGGGTAGGGATGGCAGTGGGGCGGGGCGGGGCGGGGGACAAGGTCTCCACCCCCGCCCCGCCTCAAGATTTTATCCTCCACCCCCGCCTCCATCCAGGGCGGGGAATGAATTTTATCCTCCATCCCCGCCTTCATCCCCGTTTCATGTCCTCCATCCCCGGTTCAAACGGGGATGAGGCGGGGCGGGGAGGGGATATTACGGGGAAAAGTGGTTGGGGCGGGGATGAGGCGGGGATCATGGCGGGGACGGGGCGGGGCGGGGAAAAGTGCATGTCCATCCCCGCCTCCACCCCCGGACGGGGATGGATTTTAACCTTCGTCCCCACCTCCATCCCCGTTTCATACCCTTCATCCCCGGTCCAAACAGGGCGAAGCGGGGCGAGGCGGGGCGGGGCCCCGCTTTCCCCGGTCCACTGCCATCCCTAAGAAGGGGCCTTGGCCGCTAGGCGGGTGTTCAAGGTTTTATTTTCACAGGAGTCACTACTTGCGATGTGCTAAAGCAAGTCAACCTCTCAGACTCAAGGGGTTTGGCGTAGTGGGATGGGGCCTAAACGTTTGACGGGCAGTCTAGGTTCAAATATCATGGACGTCACCCCCGAGTAAGCATAAGCTTGGCGACTCTTTGGGGTGGAGGAGTAAGCCCTAAGGGGTTGAGGGGTAAGCCCTAAGAGGGCTAGGTTGACATGGACAGAGACAGTTAGTACTGCTCAGCCAGGCTGAGCCAGAGCGGTTAGGTCTATGCACCTGGGGCGGTTTCTCCCGAGTAAAAAAAAAAAAAAAGCAAGTCAGACTTCATGGGTTGAGGGGTGAGCCATAGGTTTACACTGTTGGAACAGCGCATAGCCAGGGTGATTAAGCCCTGTTTCAGGGTAGTTTCCTTGATCCTCGTGGGCGGAAAAAAAATCGGTCAGCCAGTTCAAAATCAGGTAAATGTCAGAGAAAGAGAGGCATTTTACCACACAGTATGGTTGGTGGATGTGGTTGGTCAGTGGTCACTGCTTGTTTATAATTTTTATCATCAAACGCAGCGATCAGCAGGACAAGTGCATTAGTCGTTCCCTCTTTTTTTCCTATTTCAATTCAGTTACATCATAATCAATTCCAGCAAGCTTTATTTCCTTTGGAGAGAAATACTGTTCATCAGAGAGAGAAAGAGAGGATCGTCAACAAGGCAAATCATTCGTGCTTGTGAGAGGTGGATTTGCTTCCACTTCTAGTCTTTGCTGATTGCATATTAAGCTGGAGAGAGAGAGAGAGAGATCTCTAGGAAAAGGGGAGGCGAAGGAGATAGAAGAAAGGAAGGGATTAAATAAATACCGAAGGGTTTAATGCAAATGGGGTTGTATGGAGATTGCTCAAAGGGAAAAAGCAGAGGAAGAGAGAGAGAGAATGGTGGACATGAATTTTGGTGATGGGTTTGCGTGGAGTCGAAGGCAAGATCCTCTGAGGGTTGATGTTTGATTGAACGGTTCGGATTGAATTAGAAGAAACCAACAGATGCTTTGGTTGGGTCGTAACAACACCACCACCATTGCCCAACTCTGCATTTCCGCCGTAGATCCAGGGTCTTCCTCAACCCCTCTGCATCTGGATGGACGCTACCTCTCGTCCCGCCGTCGTCATCGATAATGGAACCGGGTGAGCACCCCTTTTCCTCTTTTTTTTTTCGAGTTTTGTTTTCCTCTTCTGATTGATAATCGTCGTGTTTGGGAGTAATTGCGTTCTGGATTTGGGGGTTTCTCCCATCCTATTCACTCCCGTTTCTTTCTTTCTTCTAAGTTCTTGAGAATTGTTCTCGTCTTTCGAGTATCCCAAAAATTGGTTTTCTGGGTCAGATTAGGTTGTGCTATATTGCTTGTGATGAGAACCTGAGGCAGGTTAATTCTCTCGCTGAATACACATTTTTGTGATGTTGGTTATGGCTAACTAAAACATTCAGCACACAATCTGGTATGCTTTTCTGTTTCCCCACATCGTGTACTTTTCTTCTTGATGCCGACTGCTGATTTCTTTGAGGTTTGGACTGATGCACTTCGTTTCTGTTCGATTTGCAACTCTTTATTCGAATGCTTAGCCTTCCCCGCCTCATAAAACACTCATTAACAGACAACAAAGAAGTATCGATTGGAAGAAAACATGATAATTCATGGCTTCCACTTTTGTTTTCTCTGTTTTGCTGGGTGTTTTGGTGGGTGGAATGAGGTTTGATGGGTTTAGGCCAAATTTAAATGCTTGTTATAGGCTGAGGCATCATCAAGCATTTGGGGTCACTACAAACTGAAAAACTTCACGGATAGATTTAGTGGTTGTTTCTTGAGCTACATATATTTTAATAGCCTTTTTTTCATTTAGTAATGTCAGATGCAACTTGTTCTTACATTCAAGGAACTTTAAGCTGAAAATATGGGTGGTATTGTTTTAAGATATGGGTGGTATCGTTTTAAGAAATCAGGCAGTAGCTAGCACACAAATTGTTTGGTGCAATGGTACCTATTCTCTCTAGTTGAAGTATGATAGATTCTTAATCATAGGTGTATGGCTGTAAGATATACCTGGACAAATTTGAAAGAATGTAAAGGATTAAAATTTTAAAACTACTAGACGTGGGCATTTTATTCGAGGTGCACATAATGAAGGTCACGTTTGCTAGTGCATAAAACTTGAGAAATGTCTTATAGATAGTCTTGTATGTTGAGTGGTCGGATCAAGTTCAAAACAACAACCAAGGGGACGTGGATGATATGGACCGAAATTTGGGTTTCCGATAACCCAGGTTTTTGTAAATGCAGGATTACCAAAACGTTGATTTTTGAGGTGTCTGGATGAGAAAAACCATATAAAACGAGGTTCTACTGATTCTTTGAAAATGAAAAAGGTGAAAGAAAGGTCTTCAAGTATGCATTTCTGTATCCATGTGACAGAGGGATCCGCTAACTTCCTTTTGCATTTCTGCATTCATATGACATGCTATGCCCCAAACAACAACAACCTTTACCTCATTTTCATTGAAACGGGCTAGTAACCTAATTTCTACTCATCTAAAATGCCTTAGAAGGATAACTCTGATATCATTGTAATTGATTGACGGTTCCGTGAATCAATCTTGGAAATTTTGAGATATAGCTTTCAATAGGTCTTTACCTATGATATGTTTGATGCAGCAGGCCTTTCTTTAAGTTTGAAACCATTAAGTTTTTGGATTTGCTCCAATTCTGATTCTCATTCTTGCATTTGCTTCAACATATATCTCCATCTTTTCTTTCTAATATAATCAATTTTTCTCGTCAATTTCTATGCTTCCCATCTCCCTTCTGTATTTACTGCCCATTATGTCAAGTAATTCTCTGAACCCAAAACATGGATTCACAAGATTTCAGACTTGAAAGGGCTTTTCATAAGGTCCCAGCACCATTGAATAGCTATTTTGCCTTGGCAGAATTTAAAAAAATCATAGGAGATTAAGAATCTGTCCATCTTTTTAAATATTGCTATAGTTTGTTGTTAGACCAGGTAAATTGATTTCCACCCAATGCAACATGTTCCAGTTCTCATTTTTCTAACCTAATCTTGATCCTTCCCATTCTCATATTCATTGTTTCTAGTTGATTGAGCTCCTTTTGTTTCCATGTCACATTAAAATCTCCTCTAATGATCCAAGTTTCTTGGTGTCTCCCTCTTGTATTGCTTAATTCTGCCCAGAATAGTTGGTTTTTGTTACTTATTACCGTATGATGGATAATGAAAATCCTCCCTTCTATGTACACAAGCCTTTTAATTTGCTTTCCACATGATTTTTTAGGACCTGCTTGACCTACCTTTAGCATCCTTAAACGTATATGCACATCCCCTCCATATCTTCTTAATTAAATTCAAATTATCTTCATGCTTCATTTTCATAACACAAAGAGCATCAGAATTCTATTTTTTAATAAGTTGGCTAAATAAAGCTGCTTGCCTCCTTTGTTGAGACCTCTATAATGCCATGATCTTATATTCATTTATACGATGAGGGGAACCATCGTGCTTTGTTTCTAGGTCTTAGAACATCCACTGACTCATTTGTTTCCAACTGAAGTGCCTTCATTTCCCTCTTCAATCTCCAAGGTTTACTCAAATGTATTGCTGTATTGCATCTCTACTAGCCTCAATCTGATCCTACAATGCTGTTCTTATTTGACCAGGGAAAAGGATACAGAGAACGCCATCCCTAGTCCGTCCTTCATTGCAGTTGTGTATATATCCAAGCTGCATATTAATTCTCTATGACCTGACCCCATATTATTTGACTTTCGCCTGATTGGAGCTGGTGGTGCTGATATCATCCAACAATGAACCCCTCACACAATCTGCCTCAAAATCTTTGCCTTGTATGGTTTCAACCCTAACCTGTAGTGGTTATAGCACAAATAGATACTATCTACATCTTTTCTCTAAATAAGAATGTTTTGTTTGTAACCCACCTGCCCTTATGACATACTGTGGATGTCTTAGTAGTTTTTGAGAAGTCACTTCCTTTTCTTCCCTTCTAATATAATTAATTAACTAGATAGAGTAGGATAAGAACCCTTGCCTCTATGTGACTTAATTCTTTGGATCAAAATAATCTTACATTGGCTGGATCACAGGGATATGACCTATGGATATGGGGATCTGACCATTTATGTGTGTTTTGTTTTTATATGACCAGTATATAAGGGGATAGAGCACAAGGACAAAAAAGGAGTACCTGTGTGACGTAGCCCATCAGTCTCTTCTAAGGGGTTATTTGGATCCAACAAATGGTGTTGAATCTAGTTATATTGGACATGATCAAAGCTCCGAACAATTCCTCCAATTGCAGATTAACCCCATATCCAAGAAGCCCACCTGATTAACTAAAATCTATGGTTCCCCTCCTAGGTATCCATAACCAGTACTATGAAATAGATCATCCTCAATTATGCACATATTTTTAGCACCTACCTTTGAATTTTCAAAGCACCCTTTTTAGTCCATTAGGTTCTATGGGCTGATGTCTCTCTCGGCATTCACCATTCCATTAATGTGACTTTTTCCCTTCTAGAGGCTATTGATTTTGTCAGACTACAGAGTGGAGCACTGGTGGCTCGAATCATCTCGCTGAAAATGACCCTTTGCATATTGGAGAAATGAACCGTGATTAAAATGAGATCTCTCCTACAGACCTCCCCTTATTGGTTATGGATTGACGAAAAAGACTTTCCCTTGATGATTGACTGACTTTTCCCTTCAAATTGCTTCATTCCCATTCCTGCAACTCCCTTATTTTAAACTTGTGAGAAGAATTAGAGATATAGTCTAGTCTTTTGCAGTGTCATGCACCTCTGGCTTCCTCTTGACAAGATCCATCTACACCCAATCCAGAAACCTCTATTCCTGTCTCAACCATTTTTCTAGGTTCTAAGTTACCGTAAATTGTCTTCACGTCATTTTTTTTGGTATTCATCCCTTTGATAAAATTTAGATATTTTACTCTTCTAGATTCTCATATTGGTTCATTTTCATAGGATATGACAAAGTTTTTATGCTGGCTGTCACAGGCCTACCGCAACCCTCCTCCTTTATCCGGGCTTGGGACCGGCAGTGTATAACTACACAGGCGGATCTATCGAGGCTTTGAAGAAAATGAAATCAAGAAGGGCAGTTGGCCCAGATGGTATACCTATCGAGGCTTGGAAATGCTTGGGAGAGAAAGGTTTAGAATGGTTGACAAATCTTTTTAACTTGATTTGGCGAACAAATAAGATGCCTAATGAGTGGAGGAAGAGTACTTTGGTGCCTTTATATAAGAATAAGGGTGATATACAAGATTGCACAAACTATCGTGGTATAAAACTCATGAGTCATACTATGAAACTTTGGGAGAGGGTGATTGAGTCTAGGTTGAGGAAGGTTGTCATGATATCGGAGAATCAATTTGGTTTTATGCCTGGAAGATCAACTATGGAAGCTATACATCTTCTTAGACAACTTATTGAAAGATATAGAGAGAGGAACAAAGATTTGCATATGGTTTTTATTGATTTAGAGAAGGCATACGATAGAGTACCTAGGGACGTTCTCTGGTGGACAATGATGAAGAAAGGTGTTTCTCTCAAGTACATTAGTATAATTAAAGATATGTATGAAGGAGTAGTAACCAATGTCCGCACTTGTGGAGGGGTGACAACCAATTTTCCGATAACGGTTGGGTTACATCAAGGATCTGCTTTAAGCCCTTTCCTATTTGCGATAGTGATGGATGAGCTTACGAGATCAATTCAAGAAAATGTACCGTGGTGTATGTTGTTTGCTGATGATATTGTTTTGATTGATGAGTCTAGAGCTGGGGTTAATGCTAAGTTAGAATTATGGAGACAGACATTGGAAGCTAGAGGTTTTAAGTTGAGTAAGAGTAAGACTGAATATATGGAATGTCGGTTTAGTAAGCAACGAAGTAGTGATGGGAGTGTAGTGAAGCTTGGTGAGCAAGATATACCGGTGAATGATTATTTCAAATATTTGGGATCCATCATTCAAAAGTATGGAGAAATTGATGGAGATGTAAATCATAGGATAAAGGTTGGGTGGATGAAATGGAAAAGTGCTACTGGAGTGCTGTGCGATCGTAGAATGCCATTGCGGTTGAAGGGAAAGTTTTATAGGACGACTATTAGACCCGCTTTACTATATGGTACGGAATGTTGGGCTGCCAAGAGACATCATATTCAAAAAATGAGTGTAGCTGAGATGCGGATGCTTAGATGGATGTGTGGAAATACAATAAAAGATAAGATTCGGAACGAAGAGATACGTAAGAAGGTAGGTGTTGCACCCATTGAAAATAAGATGCGAGAGAATCGTTTACGGTGGTTTGGACATATTCGGCGAAGGCCTAATGATGCTCCAGTTAGAAGGTTGGAGAAATGGGAAAATATATTAGTTAAAAGAGGTCGGGGTAGGCCTAGGAAGACTTGGATGGAGATGATAGGAAAGGATATGAATGCTTTGAACCTCACCGAGGACATGGCGTTGGATAGAAATGATTGGAGGAAAAGGATTCATGTGGAAGACCCAAAATGAATTTCTTTTTTGGTTCATATCGCTGACCCCAATTGTTTTGGGATGAAGGCGTAGTTGTTGTTGTTGTTGTTGTTGTTACTCTTCTAGATTGATCATTGTGAATGCCTTTTTTTTCAGTGATTGAAACTATGGTTACTGGAAGCTCCTACTTCTAAAGTTTGCTTCCTCAAGAACCATTGATAAAGTTGGATGCTAGGTGCTCTCAATGCTCACTTCCCTTGTAATGGGAGCATGCATCCAAACTCATGGTGTCATGAAATGCCAAAATTGGACTTCTATTAGAAACATCAGGGTTCCATAATTATGAATTTGTGATTCCTAAATGAAGGAAACTGTAACCACCCTATTTATAGAAGTGAAGGTCGTTTAGTTACTTTGTTCAAAAAATAAGTCGAGAGAAATGCATTTAGAAATTTGTTCTCATTATAAGAACAGTATTTGCACCTATTGTGTATTCATCAGCACAAAATTCACAAATTTTAGGACTAGAGTTATTTGTTATTTACTACTTACTAGGAAATAATGGTTTTTGCTTGGATTTAAAATGTTAATAGTGGTTTCTATTTTTGTAACTAATGCACATAAAATACAAATTATACAGTTGGATAATGACAAAAGACAGAACTTGAGTGTTCATGTGTGTCATACATGTTATAGACAAAGATTTTAGTTACTCAATCTAAGATGATTCCTTTTTTTCATTTTTTTTCTTCTTTTTTCCTTTTTGTGTGGGTGAGGAGGGTGGCGGCGGGGGGTGGGGGGGGGGGTGTTGAGGAGGAATGAAAACCTAAGATGTGCTATTATCTTAGTAAGTTAGTAGTGAATATTTTGTCTCTTTGTGCTTATCAACATGAAAAACCTCCTAATTCACCTTTTAATGCCTGTTGGTTACCTTTATATTTCCACTTCACATGGACCTTAAAACCCATTGCTTCTAACTTCTATTTTCCTTTCTAGGACCTTAAAAAACACGCAATTTGTAGTTTTTCTATTTCTATTTTCCCGTTCAGGTCTATGTAGATGGAGAATCCATTTTCACTCTTTACGCCCCATATCTACAACCTGTCACATGGACTCTTCTAAAGGGTCGCCGCACCCACGTCGACGCGACGTGGGTGCGGGTGCGGCACCGGGTGCAGTCAACCACACCCAAGATTATAAGTGTCCAGAAATGGACTCGGTCAACTATGACCAAGTCCATTTCGGTAAAAAAAAATTGTGTTTTAAGGGGGAGGGGGTTAGAGCACATTTGCACAAAACACAACCCCCACCCCATTCTCGACCCTTCCTCCGTTCCTCTCGTCCCCGCTCCTCCTCCTCGACCTCCTACCGACGGCAGCAGCACAGCAGTCCTCCTCCTCCTACTGGCACCCGCGGCGACAGGTAATCCTCCTCCCTTCTTCTTCTTCGTTCTCTTCCTCCCTCCATTGCTTCCTCCTGTCTCTTTTTTCCTCTTCCTTCTCCTCCTCCCCTCATTTCGGCTCTCATGGTTGTTGGGTTCAGCAGAGCAGAACCCAGGTTTGCTGGGTTCAACTGAACCTAAACCCAGGCCTGGGTTCGGCTTGCTAGTTTATGCTTCTGGGTTCAGCAGAACCTAACCCAGGGTTGTTGGGTTCAACACACCCTAAACCCAGGCCTGCTAGTTTATGCTCCTGATATGATAATTATTTTTATTTCATTAGTAATGCTAACTTAAAACTGTTACGGTATATATATATATACCCTTCCCGCACCCCGCAGCTAAGTTTTTTTAAAGCGCCGCATCGCCCCACCTGCACCCTCCTATGTGACATACTCTACAGCCATATCCATGTGAGACTTAGGCTAAATGATGTTCCCTATGAAATTCTTCAGCATTTTTTCAACTTTTATTAATTTGTGTTGCAGAAACTGTGTTTAACTTATATTTTTCTTTCTACCTGTTCCAAAATTTTCACCAAAGTTGACATCATTTATCCTTTTTGTTTCCTTCCTCGAGGTCTCTTGTACAACTAAGGGCTGATGGAATACATTGATTGATGAGTACCCATTCTGTAATTCGTTTGAATTGTCAACCATTTCTGCTGCATCTATTTCTTTTATTTCTTCTGATTGTAGCAAAGGTTCTCTCATCAGGTATACCAAGATGGGTTTTGCTGGTAACGTTGAGCCCTGCTTCATCATTCCTACAGTGGTGGCTGTAAATGAGTCCTTTTTAAATCAGCCAAGAAGTTCCAGTAAAGGAAATTGGTTAGCACAGCACAATGCAGGTGTCATGGCAGATCTTGATTTTTTTATTGGTGAAGAGGCCTTACAAAGATCTCGCTCAAGCAGCACATACAATCTCAGCTATCCGATTCATCATGGCCAGGTACATATTCAAACTTTTCATTTTTTGGTTAGCTGCAGTATATGGTTAATTGGATGTTCTTTGGATGGATATTTGTGAGCCATGCTTTCATTGTATTCTTGCACATATTATTGACCTTTGACTTCCCTCAGGTAGAGAATTGGGATACAATGGAGAGGTTCTGGCAGCAATGCATATTCAATTACTTGCGCTGCGACCCAGAAGATCACTACTTTCTATTGACAGAGAGCCCCTTGACTGCTCCTGAAATCCGAGAATACACGGGAGAAATTATGTTTGAAACATTTAATGTTCCTGGACTTTACATTGCAGTGCAGCCTGTCCTTGCTCTTGCTGCTGGATATACAACTTCTAAGGTTAGTAATAGGTTGTGTGCATCTCGATGTAGTTTTATCTATTACGATGTTTGAAAATTGAAACATTAGTTTGCTTTTGCAAACTTTATATGTGGCACTGAAAAAATATCTTTTTTGAGTATTGTAAAGTTCGAATTCATTTTTAACCATCATGTTGAAAGCAGAGAAATAGTGATCTAGAAATAAAATAATCTTCATTGATGTAGAAGGAAAACTAGGGACATGCTTAATTATTCATCACCATCATCATCATTGTCGTCTAGAGTTTTGACGTCCTAAAGGTGCATTAGTTGGTAGGTCCACATAATTTCATTCTTTCAACTGATCATAGTTTCTTTAGATTGTGATTTTCTGCAACATGAAGAGTTTCAGTGGAAACATTAAAGGGGGAAGGGGAGAGAGATGGAGTGTGTATGCCTCAAATTCTGTGTGTTGATCTTGAGACCTGGATTTGCATATATCCTTTTAGATATGCCCTTGTCCAGTGATTGGACAGATGCAAATTATCAGCTTTACTGCTTGCAATTTTATAAAATCATTGAATTTCACCCAAGTTTGTTTCATTTTCTAGCATGGGTAATCCATGATACTAGGAAATCTTGTGGGCTCCACTGTCTTATCACTCAAATGGGAATTTGAATGGCCCTTGGTATAGTTTTCCTGCACGATGTGCAAGTAGGGCTAGCTAAGGTTCTATTTCCAACTCTAAGAGGGCTTGTTGACATTTTTGGCTAATTTGTCATTAGTGCAAGTCTCTATGTCTACTGGCAACCAATCAAAGTTGCAGAAAGGTTGCTATACTGGCCAACTACTTGTGCAAGGTAAATCATTTTCCCTCTCAAGTACATTAGTGCAGAATATGGTGGTTGTAGTGGGTTCTGTCCTCTGACTTTTGACAGTGTGTAGCTTTTGTGATTGAAGTGGAAAAAAGTGGCCTCTCTACTTTTATAAGTGCCTCAGCTTTTTCATTACAATGATTTTGTAACAAATCAATATTGTCATAAATTTCCTACTATCTTCTAGAATATATAGAATTAAGGCTGAATAGATATTCCCATTGCACTAGCAATTTTGCTTCAGTTTGTGTCCTAGTGGCTCTTGATCATGTTTTATTGTGAAATTTTTCTTGAGTGTTCTGCATGACTTCTATATTCATCTTCAGTTTTGGATTTTGAATTGATGCACTGCTTTTTACTACTCCAAGATACCAAATGCTCTCCCTGATCTACATAATATGCAATTGTGGTTCTACCTTTCCAATTAACATCTGAATATGCAATAATCTTTAGCATACCAATAGAGGGATTTGATGTAGCCTTATAGGCTAAAGCATCCATAGGTGTGTTCTTTATATATGTAAATATTCTTTTCACGACTTCAGAATTTCTTTCTCTAGGTGCATGCATGAACTGTGACACCTGGTTTGTAACAAACACATCTACTGAGTAAAAGATAGATATTCTCGTGCTCCCACTGCTCTTCTGTACTTTTCTGTCAAAGCTGTAAAATTTCTTTCATTGTCTGTTAGATGTTTATTAATGGCAGCAGGTGTCTGTATCAGTTTGCAATGAGATATGCCATGTTGTTTGTAGCGGATTGATAGCATATTTATATTGTGAGAGAATTAACCTATCCTTCTTCCTATTTCCCACAAATAGTACAGCTGACCAAGTTCTTTCATCTAAAGTTTGTCGTGCATAACCATTTCTAGTTCATGTTATGATCTAGTGAGCTGTCAATTATAATCATTTCAACAACATATACAAGAATAAGTCTTGTGGCTATTATCTTGATGAATGAATAAGGAGTGACCAACCAAACTTCTATTAAAACCGTGAGAACATACATGTCAAAAGCTATCAAATCATGCTCAAAAGCTTGTTTTGGCTGACATATAGTCTTCTTAGCTTGTGTACGAGCATACCTTCACTATACGCAAGTGGTCATTCCATGTATATCTCCTCGAAAAAGTCTGCATGCAGGAACACATTCTTGACATATATAATTGTGTAGTTCCTGGTAAATATTAAAAGCCAATGATAAGGCCACACATATGGTGTCCATCTTGACAACTAGGTTGAATGTCTTATCATAATCGAAACCATATTCCTGAGTGTAACTCTTCACAACTAGCCTCACTTTATACCATTGCATGTTGTTAGATTTATGTTTTGATCTTGTATACTCATCTGTAGCCTACTACATCTTGTCGAGTGTTGATCCATGATTTCTCAAGAGCATCCATCTTTTTGTTCATAACATCATCCATCATGGGTTTATCCTAAAATTGCATGCACCTAGCTGCTCGCCTAGGCTCCTAGGCACAAGCCTAGTGCATAGGGGCCTCATAGGTGCCTTGACAAGCAACTAGTTGTGGAGGAACTTAGGTTGGTATTTCATATTTGTTTTTTGTAATGTTCAAAACATTATGGTTGGGAATCCTAACTCAAGTTGTTTTTCCTATCAGTCCATCTATTTAGGAAAGAATTGGTTTCTTAGCAAAGAAAGAAATTTTTGTTGCTAGGTGCTGAAGCTGAATATAGGTCCTTGGTAAGTATAGTTGACAAATTATTTGGCTAAAGCAACTAATCACTTGTAATCTGAGTGTTCAAACTAAAAAGTTCTATATTTTTTCTGTGATAATGATTCTACCTTAGCTACATCTAATGGTCTTGTCCTTCATGATTGGTCAAAGAATATTGACATTAGCCATTTGTACAGGAAAAGAGAGAATTCTGAATACATCTAATATATTAGCATTGTAAAATTAACTGAAAGCCTTGCACAAGGATGCCATTTGTATCTTAGAGCCAGATTGTGCATGCTTTCTTACCATGTGCAATTTGAGGTGGCATGGTTATAATTTTCATAAGTTGTATCATATTTATGGCATTGAACACTGTTTTATTTGTATTGAATTTTGGAGGGCATGTATGTAAGCTTGCTATGTAAACCTTATATGAAAATATATAGAATTGGTAGATTATATAAGGAAAATCATGAGCTCTCTCTCTTTCTCTCTCTCTAGTTTTTTCAACACCGTGCACTTTGCACTGTATGTTTACATTTTGATTGTGATAGAAGAAATGACATGGACTGCATGTTCAAGGACTCAAGCAAGATAAAGGTGCTAAACTCATAAGCACGCTAGTTTTCCACACCTTTGAAGCTTTCTGCATTGCACACCTCTTACTTTGACTCACTTGTAGGTGTGGAGAAGGGCTTTTTTTTTTTAATCTTGTGCTTCTTAACAAGAACCATTCTCACAGCTTAACTTGGTTCCCAGAATCACTTGTATAGGAGGAAGAACACAAAGGACTTGACCAAACCTAACATCATAGCAGAAAGGGCGACAGAAAGTTTCTTCTCCTCAAAGGAGATAAAGTCATAAATACTCCACAAGCTGGGAATGACTTGTTTCAAGTAGTTGTATCTAGAAGGATGCTAAACTTAATTTTTAAGGAAATCAAGCCAGCACTTCATGCTCTGAAACAATGAGCAGGGATGGACAAACTAAATCCAAGAGGATAGGAGGCTTGCAAATACACATTATAGGAAATAAAGAGCCAGATAATAGATTTGAAATTATCAAATAGTTGTCTATCTATAAAGTTTGGTTGAACAGCTGGATTAGAATATGAATGTTTTAATCAGTATTCTTGTTGTTTGCTTATGTGCTGGCAATTCATTGAATTTTCACCATTCTGATCTATGGAGTGTTCTTTTATGGTGAACTGAGAGAAAGCCTAGATAGAGTGAACATCTAGATTTGTTTAAGCTTCAGATATGGAAGTACTTTGCTAATGAAAGAGAATGTTATATAGGATCAAGCATTCTTGCTGCACATGGTTCTAGGTATTTTTCAACTAAATATATTTGAGGCAAGAACTGATTGTGCCCCTTTTGTAAACCATCTTGAAAGATTCTGAGTTTTCTTTTATATATTGATATAACTGGTGGGCTGTAGCTTAATTCCCAAGAAACTATGATCTGGGGGTAGTGTACATATTCCTAGTGATTGAAGTTGATAGAACATGTTTATTATCAAGAAAAGTTGATAGAATATGCTATAAAGTTTCTAGCATCAGCTTGAATATGTTTTGTATGTGCTTGTTAGAAAGGTTAATGGACAAGTATAGAGCAGATTTGCACTTCTACTAGAAGAGATTTAATGCACATGAGTAGAAAACAATCCTGAGAGATGCCAAGTTCAGCAACCGCAGAACAGTGTCTTACAAAATACAGATCTTTATATAGTTTCGGTGATCTGAAATGTTAGGTATTGTATATTTTACTGGAGGACCCATAAGGAAATTTAAAAGAGAACGCCTTCCTGAACTAATGCACCTAGAGAAGATCTGGAATGCATGAACAATTTGTTAGAATAGACTCTGAATTATGGGTACTCAATGCTAGTTGGGTAATAGAAATCTGACCCAAAAAAAAATGGTGGATTACATCTTTCTTCAAAACCATCTACGTTAATATGCATCAATTCATTAACTTCCAGGGAGAGGCAAATTGTTGATCAATGGCTACCATTTTCTTGATTTTATGCAAAGTATCTGTTTTTTTCAAATAGTGATCATGTGATGCAAATGTATTTGATTTCCATCTTCATTGCACTGGTGTGCTCATACTATAAGCACCCTTTGTTGAAAATGGCTTTCAGAGAATGGGTTGCTTTTACCATCACTTTCAACCATGGCACTGCGTGGGACTGGTGGAGAGATGTGGTCATCCTTTCTATATGGTGCCATTTGCGCAAATTTCGTACATTATCAATGCTGGAATCACCCCAAAAAGAGGGCTTTATTTTTTTCCCTAATATGTACACATACTTGCTTACATGTATAGAATATACTAAGCATATGTACATATGTATATATGTACATGTGCACTATGTTTGTCTGCACCATGGCTTTATTTGATGTCACAAATTCACTAAGTCCTTTCATCCCTTATATTTTTTGAAATACCAACAATGTGCTTTGTATGAGGTGGTACTTGGTACCACCTAGGTTATTTTCTTAACTTTAAAATAAACTAGTCACTTCTCCAAAATGATCCTTAGATTTTGCAAGACATAATAGTAAGCGAGATTCATTTTTTGTAAAATTTCTGAAATACCCATGTGATGTTTTTTAGAGCACAAATGCAGTGAAATTGACATCTGCCAAAGCAGTGGAAGTATACGAGTATATCTTTTATTAATCTTTAAAAAATTTCATATTACTTCTCAGGATTACTTAGATCTTTTCAAAGTAATTTATCCTTTTGTAAAATTACTGGAATACCAATTATTGTGTTCTAAGGATTGTTGAGTTACCTCATTCAAGTATTGTCAAAGTTGAACAAATGCCAATCTTATTGGGATGCTGATTTGAAAAGAAGATTGAGCAAAGCTCCTAGTTTAGATCTAGTCAAGCATATTCTGCCCCTCATGGGTGCCATACTCTCTAGTAGAAACTCATGCTTGCAGGAATTATATAGTCAATCAGACCTGTAGATGTGTTTGCCATGGTTTGCTTAGTAAGGAATGTGCTTTGAATCTAATTGTTTGATGTAAAATTTGACATTTTTCATTAGTTTTTGATACATTGTATTTTTAATTACTTTGGAAACCTGTGAAAACCTCTTAATCTAATCCATGTTATTTACCATGGAGATCACATATGTATGGTCAGATCCACAAGACATTCAATGGACACGTTAGAGATCTGTAGAGCTACTAGAAAGTACTGTACCCTTGAGGGTGCCATAGTTAATCCCTAGAGCATATGACATCCTCGAGGTTACCAATACCATAGATATGTGTGACCCCTTCCCCCTGCATACACAAAATCATGTGTATTGTGTACACTATTTGTATATTTGTACATTATTTTCAATTTATTGCTTCCCTCTTTTATGTTCCTAATTATGTATGGTCACTTTACTGTTGACTGATTCTTGTTGTACTCAGTGTGAAATGACAGGTGTTGTGGTGGATGTTGGAGATGGAGCTACACATGTTGTGCCTGTGGCAGATGGATATGTCATTGGGAGCAGCATCAAGTCTGTTCCTATAACTGGGAAGGATATAACTCTATTTATTCAACAGCTATTGAAGGTAGAGATTTCATTCTTGCCAGTTACAATCATCTACAAGGCACCGGAGCTGCACTTCACAATGTTGTCCTTTGGTTGTGCATATTTTAGTCTATGTCACACGGGTATGGGTACGGGTACAACACGGCAATTTCAAAAAATGCGGGTACGGGACACTGTTATATATATATATATCTAATATAAAGAGAGAGCGAGAGTTTGGGTCTGGGTCTGGATTATATATGGATCCACTATATTAGGATCCATAAATAAGACATTTTATAAAAGGGGGAAGCTGGCCCTTCTCCCTTTTTCTCTCTCTCTGATTGTTGCAGGAAGAAGAAGAGGTTCTCTCTCTCTCTTTCTCTTTCTCTCTCTCTCCAGTCATTGAGAGGGGAGAGAGACAAGAGAGGCGAATCGAGAGAGAGAACGAGAAGAAGACGCAGGCGAGCAGATTGGAGGAATGGGAAGAGGAGGAGGGGGACCAATGCTCTCTCTATCTGTCTCTATCTGGCAAATTGGAAGAAGGAAAAGAAGAAGAGGAGGAGAGGCCCAACCCTAACAATATGCCTTCTCTCTATTTCTTTCTCCTTTTTTTCTTCTTCTTCTTCTTCCTCCTCTTCCTTTTTCTTTTTCTTCTTCCTGTAAGAAAATGCAATCCACAAAAAATACCTCTCAACAAGTTCTCACAATGAGATTACAAGAACCGCAAAGGTTCACAAAGAGAGCATCAACACAAAACATACACCATACCTGAAAGAGGGTATTCACAACAAAAATAGAAAAAATAAACTTTTATTCTATGTCACACGGACTCGGCTAAGGAGGTGCCGCACTCGAGTCGACACGCCCCGACACGGGTGCGGCTTCGGACTCGGTCAACGCCAAGTCGGACTCGGTCAACGAGTCGAGGTCGAGTCCGTCCACATTTTGGACTCGATCAAACTTTGATCGAGTCCAAAAATGTCCATTTCGATTTTTAAATTACGTTTTGGATCCGGGTCGGGTCGGGTCCGGACCCGACCCGACCCAGATCCAAATTTCTTTTCCAACCGAACCCTAAAAGGGGTTTATCGACAGGGGGAGGGGCTTACCCTCTTGATTTTGCCTCTCCCCCTCAGCCCCTGCAGCTTTCTCCTACACCCACGTCGGCGATCCAGACTCCGACGACGGTACGCACAGGCAACCACCGTCTCCCCCTCTATCAACACTCAACAGGTATGTCGATCGACCCTCCTGCACCCTCTGCTCACAGCCTCCCTCCTTGCACCCTCTGCTCGCAGAAGAGGGGCTCGGCCCCTCTCTGTGCCTCCTATTCACAAAGGAGGGGCTTGGCCCCTCCTCGTTTCGCTTATGTCAGGCAGGCCCCTCCCCCCGTACCCTCTGCTCGCAGAAGAGGGGCTCGCCCCCCCTCCCTGCACCCTCTGCTCGCAGAAGAGGGGCTCGGCCCCTCCCTGTGCCTCCGATTCATAGAGGAGGGGCTCAGCCCCTCCTCGTTTCCCTTTTATCACACGGGTAAGAAGTAGGAGTGGGGGAAGGAGGGGGCTCGGTTGACAGGCCGATCCTTGCCCCGCCGAACAACAGGGGAAACGAGGAGGGGTCGAGCCCCTCCTCGTTTGCCCTGCGGCTTTTGAGTTTTTGGCAAGGGCGAAGCCCCTGACACGAATAAGGTTCAGCAGGGGCTTGCCCTGCCCCTCCTTTTTGCGTTAGATAGGGGGTAGGCCCTCTATCTCGAACTTGGTTTGCAGAGGAGGGCCTAGTTTGAACCTGATTTGCACAGGGGGAACAAACCTGGAGCTCCTATTAGTATTATTTTGAAGTGTTTATTAACTTTATTTTATTTACTTATTTTCTTTTCAGTTTTCAGTTTTCACTTTTCAGATATAATGGCGAGTTCTAGTGGTAGTGTCAATACATTTGGTTTAAGTTCTAACCCTGAATTAGAAGTTTCTCAACCACTTTGGAGGCTTGTGACAAAAGGGGTAAAAGCTAGTAGTGGTGGTGGTGGGAATGTGTTGTAATCTATGTAAGACTGTTTTCACAGGTTCTTATACGCGTGTGAAAGCACATCTTTTGCATATTCGTGGTCAAGGAATTAGGGCATGCTCTGGGGTTGACAAAGACATGTTGCAGAGATGAGAAGCGATTCGATTAATTTGTCTTTTCCTACTGCTAGTGATATACAAGAGGAGCTTTTAAAGAAAAGAAAGATGGAAAGCAATAAAACAATACAAGCGTCATTCAAAAACATGGCAAGAGTTGAAATTGATAAAAAGATTGGTCGATTCTTTTACTCAAGCTCAATTCCTTTTAATGTAGCTAGAAGTCCATACTGGAAAGATATGATTACATCTTTGGCCAATTGCAATTTGAGTGGTTATGTGCCTTCTAGTTCAGAAAAACTAAGAACAGTCATTCTTGCAGAGGAAAAAAAAATAGAATTGAAGACTTGTTAGAGACCCAAAAATTTGCATGGAAACGACATGGAGTGTCGATTGTTTCTGATGGGTGGACTGATATACAAAGGCGACCACTGATAAACTTCATTGCTTACTCACTTAATGGGCCAATCTTTTTGAAGACTGTTGATGCATCTGGAGAGTATAAAGATGCTGAATATTTAAATAGATTATTTGTCGAAGTGATAAAAGAAGTGGGTGAAGAAAGTGTGGTGCAAATCCTTACTGACAATGCTCCAGTTTGCAGTCGTGCAGGAATGAATTTGGCAAGTGAAGATACATATTCACATATTTTTTAGACTCCTTGTGCAACACACAGTTTAAATTTGACACTTAGAGTATATGCAATCCATCAAAAGATGATGCACATGCACGTGAAATGTGCTTATGGATTGAGGAAATAGAGCATGATGTTCGAAATATTAGAAATTTTGTTGTAAACCATTATCATGCCCTTTCTATATTTAATAGGCATTCTGATATCAAGTTACTGAAAGTTGTTGAAACTCGTTTTGCTTCTCTCATTGTTATGATAAAAAGAATTAAGCAATTCAAGAATGCATTGATGTTGATGGTGGTTGATCAAGATTGTGATTTTTATCGTACTGAAGATGATGTCAAGGCTCAAGCTATCAAAAAATGCATCTGTGATGATTTTTGGTGGGATAAAATTACATATTTTGTTGAATTTACAGAACCTATTTGAGAAATGTTGAGAGAAGTTGACAGAGATGTACCCATGCTTCATAGAATTTATGAAATGTGGGACAATATGATTGAAAAAGTTCAAAGTATCATTTTTAAACATGAGAAGAAAGATATTGCACTTGATGATTCAGAATTTTACAATCATGTACATTCAGTTTTAGTGAGAAGATGAGATAAAAGCAATACACCTTTGCATTGCATGGCACACTCTCTCAATCCAAAATATTATGCAAAAAAATGATTGACAGCGGGTGTTGGTCGTGTTTCTCCAAATGAAGATCTTGAGATATCAAGAAATAGAATGATATATTTGGGAAGACTTTTTAATGATCCTCACATGTTTAAGGTTGTAAATAGTGAGTTTGGTAAGTTTTCTACTGGGATATTTGATTCTTTAGCAGCACTTGTGGCAAGGGACGAGGAAGATCCCCTTAATTGGTGGGCAACATATGGATCAGAGACACCAAATCTGCAACGTCTTGCAATGAAGTTGTTATCTCAGCCTGCTACATCATCTTGTTGTGAAAGAAATTAGAGTACATATGCTTAAATTCACAACATTAAAAGAAACAAACTCAATAGTAAAAGAGCAGAGGATTTGATTTATGTTCACTCAAATCTACGATTAATTTCTCGCCGCACCAAAGAAGAGTATAGGTACTTTTTTTTCTTTGTATTTAAAGTTTGTATTTAAATATTTGTATTCAAAGTTTGTATTTAAATATTTGTATTCAAAGTTTTAAGTTAGATACTAATATAGTCATTTTTTGATACAGTTGTGGACCATCCAAGAATTGGGATGTAAATCCAGAAGATTTTGATTTGAAGGGAGGGATAACATAATTTACATACTCTCAACATGGACTACCTCGATCCTGTTCTTCCCTCTAATTCAGACGCTGAGGCAGATTTATGATAAGTTTTGTTGTTTATCACACTCACAAGCTTCTTTATGTGTTATATTTTGGTAAGTTTGTGTTGTTAAGAATTGTTTTTTTATTTTTGCTTTAAAATTTACAATCTTTATGTGTTAATTTATCGTTATATATATAATTATATATATTTAAAATATATATTTTAATATATATATATATATATATGTATATATATAGCCGAGTCCCCGTGTCCAATTTTTTTGGAATTGCGCCGCACCCGTGTCGCACCCGCACCCGCACCCATGTGACATAGCTTTTATTTAACTTGGGATAAAATCCTACACTCAAGAGAATGATCTATACAAGGGGAATAACCCCATATTTATAGAGGGAATGAGAGGAGCCTCAAGGGAGTAGTTGGAGGGAGTCCAACAGCTCCGTTGGAGCTGCACCTTTTTGACTTGGTCAAAAAGGCCTTTTTGACTAGTCAAATAGGTGAAGCCTATGAGGGTCCTAAAATGGGGATTTAAGTTAGTTCTAGTTGGGTTTTAACTAGAACTAATCAAACTAAAAACTAACGGGAAAAAAAGAAAAATATTACAAGGGATTACATGCGCTACCTATGAGATACATGAGCTGCCTATGAGATTACATATTTTAACACTTTCTCCCTGTCTTTCTTTCGAGAAACCAAAAAAAAAAGTTGGGTTGGGTTAGGGTTGGACATGACTTGACCCGAACCAGCACGAACCCGTGTTGCGTCCGGTACCAGCACTCGTGTTGACACGGGTACGACTGCGAAACAGCCGTGTCTATGTGACAGTTTAGTTCATGCTTTTATATCATTCTTTTAAAGAGGCCCTTTATTGTGATCTCCATGCTTCAATATCATAGGCATAAGATGCATGGTGTGTTATGGACATGGTGTTTGCTTCTTAGACCATCGTTGGAAAACCTCGGGAACGAAATCTTTTGGGGTTGGCTCGTGATTTGGGCCAGTCAACTAGGTCACGACTGTCTTTTGTTAGATTTTGATTTTGGGTAAAAGTAGTGAATTTAGTTATCATGTAAATTAGCAAGAAAACTGTAGAATAATATGATTACTGAAAAAGTAGGGTTCATTATAATTTGGGTTTGGACATTATACCAGACCCGAGCCCATGTTGTGTATAGTATATATTGTATTCTGGGTCTGGATATTATACCAGACCTGGACCCACATTGTATAGCAAAACAATAAATACCTGTTTTAGGTCACAATTTCATTATTGAAATCGTGACAGCCGCAACCCTCATTCTCTTTTGCTTTCTCTTTCCCACAAGACAGGTTCTAGGGAAGATTCTCACATGGTATCAAAGTCGAGATCCACTTAGGGTTTGAAGGGGCTTCCAAAAAAAGGTATGACTAGAACCAGAGGTTTTAGGTTTCGATTCTTTATCTCTCGTGTTTTTCACTTCGTTTCTTCAACCAAAAAAAAAGGTACGACCAGAACCTAGGGATTCTTTATTCTCTCGTTCCCTTTGTTTCTTTTCTGGTGGATTCACATCTCACGTGAAGTCTAATATCATCACATCTAACGTGAATCTCTTAAATATCCAAAAAAAAATTCACGTGACTCTCCTGTTTCACGTGAATCCCTAAAGTCGACCCCTCTTGGTCTGATCGTCTGGTATTGGAAACCACCTCAAATATTTTTCAATATTTGACTCTTCTTCTTCGCCTGGTATATCCAGATCTGATCGTGCCTTTGCACTAGATCTGGATCACTTCCCTTCTACGCATTTTCCTTCTTCGTCTGGAGAATTTTTCTTTTCGTTGTTTTGATTTTTTTTTTTTTTGACAGTAGTTTTCAATCTGATTCTATTTCTATCTAGCGTCTCCATCTTCAGTCTGTTTCTTCTCGCTGTCACAACTGACATTCACATCGCAGTTGTCTGCCCACATCGTATTCATCTAGGTTTTGTCTAAAATAACACAGTCAGTTTAAAATTTTGTTCAACGTGTGAAACATTCTTATTGCATCAATCTCAAACTTAAAAAAAAAGGAAAGAGAGGAAGGGAAAATTCATACCTGATTCCCCTTTGAATCTGACAGTCTCTGATCGACTGTTTCTTGAAGGTTGCTCAACCGCAAAAAAAAAGGCGACCAACACACTTCTCGGCCAATAGATTGAGCACTTCATTTTTTTTCTCTCCATTTCTTTCTTGGATTCTCATTCTTCTCAATCGAGTCTTCCCTCGAGTTTTCTCAATAAGCTTGTTTCCGAAAAGTTAACCACCTCAAACTTCTTGATTTGGAAGAGACAAATCATTCCTTTTATAAGGAGCCAAGGTCTTTTAGGTCACCTGGATGGAACCACTCCAGTGTCACTAGAATTTGTTACGAGAGAAGAGAAAAATGATAAAGGGGCAAGTTCAATTGTGTATGTCAAAAATACAGAATATGTCAAATGGGAAAGGAAAGACCAATCAGTAGTTGCATACATCACATCTACCTTGTCTCAAGAGGTTCTTGTTGCAATTCCTGACAATTGTACAACCCTGCAACTCTGGGAAAGATTGGTTCAGACGTATTCACAAGTCTCACAGGCGAGGATGGTTTTCCTCAAGAGGGAATTTCAGCTGCTGAGAAAAGACTCCATGACCACAATGGAATATCTAAACAAGATGAAGACTATCACAAATCAACTTGCAGTTATAGGATGTGCAGTGAGTGACAATGATATGGTGCAACAAACTCTGAGTGGATTGGGATCCGATTATAATATGATCGTCACTTCACTACTGTGCCTGCCTGCTCTTCCTACTTTTGATGAGTTGTCAGCTAAATTAATTCAGTATGAAATGACTCTGAAGGGATTTTATGAAGAAATCCATGTTCATGCAAATTCTCAAGAAGTTTTTGCCATTGGCGTGACTTATGGTCGAGGATGGGGGCAAGGGGGACAAGGGCGAAATGGACACGGAAGACGTGGATTGCTTCCTACTCCAAATATGTTGACCCATGCTCAGGGACAAAAATCTATCCCCACTTGCTTTCTTTGTAACAAAATGGGGCATATCAAGGCAAATTGTTGGCACAATCCTGAAAATAAAGGAAAGACTCTACAATCAGAACCAAAAAGAAAATCCAACAATATCAGAGACAGTGGGGAGCTTAGAGATCTGTTGATATCCGCCTTGTCAGAATTGAATTTAAAGCAGAATGATCAAGGAACTTGGTTCGTTGACTCAGGGGCAGCAACTCACGTGACTAGCGATGCAGATAAACTTTCTAAACCTATTCCTTATTTTGGCAAAAGTAAGATTGTCATTGGAGATGGATCCTACCGTTCTATTTCTCATGTTGGAAAATCTGCCTTTCCCATGTCACATTCTACTCTTGAACTTTCTGATGTCCTTCATGCTCCAAATATAAGAAAAATATTCTCTGTTTCTAAACTTGTTGATGATAATCATGCTTCAGTCGAATTCACTCCCTTCTCTATGCAGGTCAATGACCTTCGCACGAGGGAAACATTCGCTGAAGGAAAGAGACAAGGCAATATGTATGTCTTTTAAGAAGCTCCATGTCACCCCGTCCGCCCTACTCATCTGGATTCAAAGCCTTCATTAGAGTCGTGTTATTTCTCTTCAGCAAATATTTTTAGTATTTCTGAATGTAATAAGCTTTACCTATGACACAGTCGGTTAGGACATTGTGGGAGTCATTTTATTGAGAAACTTGTTTCTAATAATCTCATTCCAAAGGAAAGTCTCAATGTGGATGAGAAAAGTCAGAAGTGTTCCAGTTGTCTTTTATGCAAAAGTCATGTATTGCCTTTTCATTCTGTTAATAAGAGAACTTCAAAGCCTTTTGAGATAATATGTTCTGATGTATGGGGACCTGCCCCAGTTGTCTCTGGATCTGGAAGCAGATACTTCTTAATTTTTGTTGATAGCTACTCTCGATACACCTGGATATATTTCATAAAAAATAAGTCGGAAGTTTTCCTTTTGTTTCAAAACTTCTTTTCCTTAGTAAAAAATCAATTTTTTGAGTCCATCCAATTCTTCCAATGTGATGGAGGTGGGGAGTTCTCATCTAGTGAGTTTATTTCTTTTCTTCAAAATAATGGGATAGGAAGAAAGGTGTCCTGTCTACACACACCTCAACAAAATGGGATTGTTGAGCGAAAACACAGGCATATCATCGAAAGTGTCATGAGTATGCTCCATGACAGTAATCTTCTCATTAATCTGTGGACAGGAGCTTTTCATTCTGTCGTACATGTGATAAATAGATTGCCTATGGTTGTTTTGGAAAATAAGTCTCTTTATTACAGTCTTTTTGGGGTTCATCCTAGTTATCATGATTTACGTGCCTTCGGATGTGTTTGTTATGTGCACATTGATCGGTCCCTGAGAAACAAGTTTCAGTGCAAGGCTTAAAAGTGTAGATTTGTGGGATATGCAGATGACTACAAAGGATATAGGTGTTATGATCCTGGCAATAGACGTATCAGAATCTCAAGAAATGTTGTCTTTGATGAACAAAATTTTGATCACCAAGCTGGCACAATGGATATGTCCCCTACCACAACCGAAGTTTATTATCCTTGGATGAATTCAGAACTTTTTGCTAGTTCCAATGCAGTCTGTTCTCCAGATTGTGTGTAGCAGGATGAAGAAATATTCAAGACTATTGGCACATCGGGAGCACAGAATGGGGAAGAAGTACCATCATCGGTACTGGGCAGATACAAGGGCATGTCATATACTAGACAGAGAACGACATCATCAGGCTTTTTAAATTGCGCCCCAACAGCTGTGCCTACTTCATCTTATACTCTCGAGGTCAGAAGATCCAATCACATGCAACATCCTATTGATAAGTGGGTCAACTATAACAACTTCTCCTTGGATTTTCAGCTTTTTTTAACTGCCCTCAATAAGGAAGATGAACCTATCATGTACTATCAGGCAGCCACTTCTACCAAATGGGTAGAAGCTATGAATGATGAGATGCAAGCCTTACATGAATGTGAAACTTGGGAAATTGTCCCCAGACCACCTGACAAAAATGTTGTCGGATGCAAATGGGTCTACAAAATAAAGTATAAACCAGATGGAACCATTGAACGATACAAGTCAAGACTGGTGGCAAAAGGGTTCACCCAAGAAGCAGGGCAAGACTATGATGAGACCTTCAGCCCAGTGGTGAGAATGAGAACGATTCGAATCATTCTTTCCTTGGCTGTTGAACGTGGATGGAAGCTAAGTCAACTTGATGTAAAAAATGCATTCTTGCATGGGGATTTGAAGGAGGAAGTCTACATGGAACAATCCCCTGGATATCCCTAACAAAATTGTAAAACACATGTGTGCATGCTAAAAAGAGCTATCTATGGCCTAAAACAAGCATCTCGTTCTTGGTTTGACAACTTTTCACTTGAGATTCAAAAACATGGATTTTCATGCTCTCTACTGGATCACTCATTATTCATTTTTAGAAGTCAGAATGTGACTACCCTATTATTAATTTATGTTGATGATATTGTCATCACAGGAAACTCTGAAGATCATATCCAAGAAGTGAAAAACCTATTGGGTCAGAGGTTCAAAATGAAAGATCTTGGTGCCTTGCGCTATTTTCTTGGTGTAGAAGTCGATAGCCAGACTCATGGCTTGACTCTCACTCAGCACAAGTATACAATAGATGTTCTCAGTAAGGCAGGTATGAAAGACTGCAAGCCTCTAGGAACTCCAAGTGTGCTCCACCAAAAACTAAGTCCTCATGATGGAGACCTGTGTGAGGATCCCACCAGGTACCGCAGTCTAATAGGGATGTTACAATATCTCACATTCACTCAACCTGATATTATTTATTCAGTCAATCAAGTGTCTCAATTTATGCATGCGCCACGTACTGGCCATATGGAGTCAGTTAAGAGGATACTCAGATAACTGAAAGGGACCATTGGAGATGGGTTGATATATTCTCCACAGTCATCTGACAAGGATGTGCATGAACTTATTGTATATTGTGATGCAGACTGGGCAAGGAATCCTGATGAACGAAGCTCTACATCAGGATATTGTGTTTTTATTGGAAGAAACTTAGTCTCTTGGAGTAGTAGAAAACAAAAGGTTGTCGCTAGATCAAGCACTGAGGCTGAGTATAGATCAGTTACCAGTCGAGGAAGCGAGAGCGGGAAGCGATACGGGAAGCGAGGCACTTTCAAAAATTTAGGAAGCGGGGAAGCGTGGGACCACTTAGAAGAAAATTTCAAACCGTCTCGGAAGCGACCTAGGAAGCGAACCAGAAGCGAGGGGGAAGCGAAAAAATGGAAAAAATGGGGAAGCGTGGGGGAAGCGCGCTTCCCATAAAAGGGAAGCGCGCTTCCCAAAAAAGGGGGATGCTTCCCCTCACGCTTTGGAAGCACGACGTTTCACGCTTCTGAAGCGCGCTTCCCCTTTTACCTAGGCGCTTCCAGTAACTCTGGTATAGATCCATGGCTACTGCTACTGCCGAAGTCACATGGGTCAGGCATTTACTAACTAAAGTGGGAGAAACGATCTCTCGTTCTACATTGTTGTGTGACAATCAAAGTGCTCTCAACATGTCATTCAATCCAGTACATCAGAGTCGTGCTAAGCATATTGAGATCGATCAACATTTTGTAAGACAAAAAGTTGAAGAAAAAGCGATCGAGCCTGAATTTGTTAATACTGAAAACAAGTTTGGATGCTTAAAGGCAAGTTGTTCATGGTTTAAGACCATGATCAACTTGAGGGGAGGTGAAAAAGTAGGGTTCATTATGATTTGGATCTGGACATTATACCAGACCCGAGCCCATGTTGTGTATAGTATATATTGTATTCTGGGTTTGGATATTATACCAGACCCAGACCCACATTGTATAGCAAAACAATAAATACATGTTTTAGGTCAAGATTTCATTATTGAAATCGTGACAACCGCAACCCTCATTCTCTTTTGCTTTCTCTTTCTCACAAGACAGGTTCTAGGGAAGATTCTCACAATTACTTGTAGCCCACAAGGGCTTTGCTCATCTGGTAGGGGCGACTTGTGAATGTCACCAAGTTGACGGGATATCACAAGTTTGAAACCCACATGCATCCCTTGCTGCAAGGTCGAAGCTAGGTGTACTCCCTGGTGGTGAGGGGTGGGGAGGGGTGGGGAGGGGAGAGACCTCAAGGGTTTTACCAACCGGAAGCCAGCGGTTTCCAAAAAAAAAACATGGTTACTTGTAAATCAAGAAATAAGTGAAATAACTTTGTCAAGCTACATTTACTCATTGAGTAAAAAGAAATTGAACAACTTAGCTAGCATGTAACCGTATATTATATGGCATACATCATAACCAACTCTCAAGGGCAATGATCAAAACAAAAGATCAAGAAAAACAAGCGTTAAACTTCAAGATCTTTACAAATTCTAAACTCCAAAGTGAATAAATTCAGCATTTATCAAAAGAGCTAGAGTAGCGTATTTGTATGCTACCCTAAGTACTGTAACGAGATATTGCGGAAATATAAAGAGTGCTTACAAGCACTTACAACAATGAAAAGAGAGACAATATCACAAGTCCACTAAGGGACAATACAAGCACAAGCCTTTAAGAAGGCAACAATGTAAAAAGCCTCTTATTGAAAAGAGCGAGAGCTCTCAAGAATGAAAATATACAAGGGGTTCACCCCTATTTATACAAGAGGGAGAGGAGAGAAAGGAAGGCCAAAGGCCTCAAAAGGAGAGCCCAAAAGGGGGCTCCCATGGAGTCGTTGGGAGCCCCCAACGGTCACATTTGTGACCGTTGGGGGCTCCAACGACTCAATGGTTGGAGCCCCTTTTGGTCTCTAAAAATTACAAAAAAGAAATATAAAAAAGAAAAAAGAAAAATACATTTTAGCAAAACTTGAAAATAGCAACGATGAGCCAAAAAGTTGGTTTTGAACTTGGAACACCTATAACAAAGGCAGCCAAGTCCTCCACTTTAACACAATGTTGGGGACTGCAAAAGCCTTCCAAAAAATTTAATTAACCTTCACCTAGCCTTGGACAACAACAAAAGAAAGATGCAAAGAGTAGGCAAATGTGCACATTAATACATCAATATGGGAAGGGAACTTTTTAGTCTCATATCGCTCATGGAGGAAAATGATGGGGTGAATTTCCTCTATAAAAGGAGGAGAAGGCAACCTTTTCTGTCACCTTCAGCTACAATGTTTGCTGGCTTACTATGCGAACAGACAGTCATGATAAGTGGCGGAAGATTTGAATTTTGGGTTGAAATTTTAAATTTGAACACCCAAATTCAAACCAAAAGAAATTTTTTAGGACAGATGTGGTCAGATTCATTTTGGCCATGTCAGATGTAGTGTTGACCGTGTCCTATGTGAATTGTGAAGTGTCTCATGTCCGAATTCATGTCGCATTGTATCAACACGCGATTTGCCCCTTAAGTGGTGTGTCCCTGTGACAAAGGAAATAAGGTAAATATAGATTAGAGAATAAAAAAAATAAAAAAAACAAGACAAGTCATTATGTAACAATGAAACAAAATAGTTATAGTGTTATATTGTTATGTACTTTGGAGAAGTGTACAAGATTATAGAATTAATAACCTAATATATACTTTTCATGAAGAAATTAAAAATTAGAGAAGCTAATCCTTATTTAATTTTTGCCATGTAAAAAACTGCATATATCCTATTCTGACCTAGTATTGTTGGCTTACCCATATCAAGCGTAAGAACAAAGTCTTTCTTTGCATTACCTAAAACGGACCCATCTGTGTACAGTTTCAATAAAATATATAATCCCTGGGTACTTAGAAGTGACTTGATCCATAATGCCAAGCTAGAAAATGAAGATAAGAGTTCTTACATAAATACTTTCATGAATAAGTAGTGTTTAAGCAAATTTCTGTTGGGAAATTGTATTTCATTTTTTGTTGAGTATCAAGGTTTTTTAAAATCTATAACCATATACTCTGATATCAGCAAGACACTATCACCATTTATTTAATGATTAAATACATTGATATTTTATATTTTTTAAATCAATACATTATATCTCCATTTATTCAGTGATCAACTTTTGATACATTAGTCTTGTATCTTTTCCAGTCAGTTTGTTAGGTTGTGAAGCCATAACAGAAAATAGTAAATTTGGTATTGGTTGTTTTTTCTGTTCCACATGAAACGAGTTGTATTTCTATTTTATGTGTTTCAAGTGCATTTCTGATATTATAATGACATGATTCTTAAGCATTTGGTACTCCTGTATATGGTTTCTGAAATGAGTCTCCAATACCTGGTATTCATGTGCCATACATATGGTATATTGGTATTCTTAGCACAGGGATTTCTCATGTTTGAATAACACTAGATTCTGTCATCCACCTTGCCTAGTGAAAGAGAAAGGAATTGAAATTCTGTTGAGGCTACTGTCAAAATGTAACTTTGATTACATTTTGACAGTTTCTTTTGTTGGTATGGACGTTCAAAAATTTGAATGTCCTACTAGTCAAAAACTTTTGAAGTCTATTAGGTCCTATTCTGTATGCAATTAATCTGTTGGTCTCTCTCTCTCTCTCTCTCTCTGTGTGTGTGTGTGTGTGTGTGTGTGTGTGTGCACACGCATTCTTCAAATGTTAGGTGTCTTCCCTCTGGCTATATATGCTTGTATGGTCTTACTGTATTTCTCTTTTGTTTTCTACGTATTTGTGGTAGCATGATGCCCTTTCTTTTATAGGAAAGGGGGGAGCATATTCCTCCAGAAGATTCACTAGATGTGGCACGAAAGGTGAAAGAAACATACTGCTACACTTGTTCAGATATTGTCAAGGTATTTACTTGCTTTTTTTAAGCATTCATGTTTGAGATCTTTTTTTAAGCTGAGAAACAATGGTTTGGTCTCCTATGTAGAAAAGCTGTAATTTGTTTATGCTATTGGCATGTTTCCTTGTATTTTCGTGAGAAAAATGCATAACCCTCCTTTATATCTTACCTCCTGCCAGACATTTCCTGCCAGTTTCTAACCTATTTGTAACACTGGTAGAATTCACAAGTGCAAGCAAATAATACAGAAAATCTTAGATTCTGAATGTAGCTTGCAAGTGCAAATGGTCAGCCTGCAGTGGAAGATTGATCTTTTGGCATGTAGTGAAGTGGTTGTTAATTTGCTAAAGAGAACGGCATCCTAGATGTGGGTTTTTTTACCATACATAGACTATATGCATGTACATTCGGCTGTTTATACTAAATAATTAGAATAAGAACCTTTTCTCTTTTGGATAATTTTAATTAATTACTTAAAGCAAAATCACCTACTACATTTCATAACTTTCTTAGCCATATCTATTAAACATTTTGACTTCTAACCAAATCTGGTGCTCTATATCAATCACTTTGTGTTCACATGAGATAGTTGCAAAGGGTATGGTTGCATTATCATAACCGATAAGTCTCACGTTAGGAATGCATGTAACGCCCCAAAATCCCGGACTTGTAGCTTTGAGAAAAAATTTGAAAAGCCTTGTAATCCTTCATTTTTTAGAGTTTTAAAATAGCAGTTCAACGAAAAATGGTATTTGAAATAACAAGCCGACAGACCTTGGGCACATTATGGCGAACTTTCCTTTACGCAACAGATTTGCATCTCCGTACAAACATTGAAACCATATAAATTCAAAAAATGGGTTTTTTGATAATTTAGAGTTTATACAAAAGCAGAATTTTCTGAGAAAACCCTTATACAAAATTTACAAAAGGGACATGTTTCAAGAATAAAATGCCAAAAAAATAGTGGGATCTTGATGTCATCTTATTATCACGTCATCGCCTGTCGTTCCGACCTAATCATCACTTGTACCCATGAAACGGGTCAGATTGATGAAAATCTGGTAGGTGCATAGATATAACAATTTAAAACAAAACTAACACATATGTTGTTCCATTCGTGATATGCAATTTAACAGAAGTAAAATGAACATGATAACTTTGTTTCAATATTAACTGTACGCACAGGAGAAACGTAGAAACAACTGAGATCGCCCAATGGTTTGTTATTCTCTGTATTTTGATACCCCAGACAGCTAGCTGAGTCCGTTGTAAAGGGAACGGCCAGTGACAAAGAAAGAATTCCCCAGAGGCATTCGTGGCAAGGGAGGGATGTATCCAACTTCTGCAGAAGTCCACGGGGTCTATCACCTAAGATAATATTTGATAGCCCCGTTCCCTAACTTCGATGACTGGAGACACCGAGTCAATTGTTACTCGAGGAGTATAGTTGTTAACAACCTGTCCATCGGAGTTTTTGTACCATACTATCCTCTCCCTTGACGGAACCAAAGAGGCGAATGAGTATGTCAGGTTCCATTTTAACTAACGACCCATTCTACATGTTCTGGTCTTTCAAACTAACTCGAACATCTTGCCTGTGAAGGCGATTATCACCATTTATGTGATTTTCATGTAATCATTGTGCATTTGCACGCTATGAGGTTATCATAAACTTCTCATCTAATCATTGTAGTACTAATATGCCATGCATGTTTGATAGTACCGCTATGATGAAAGGGGTATCAGTTTCTCAGAAAGAAACCCCAATTTTTTTAAAAAAAATCTCAACGTCCCGTGCTTTATTTCGGGGATATACGAATCATTTTTAGATATCAAAACAAAAGACCGTACGTACCTCTTAAGACTACGCAGGGTTGAGAGAAAGACTTGGTTGCGAATAAGTAATCGCCAGATATTCGTTTTCGCTTTTCGAAACAACGAATATTACAAACATTGAAATCTTGCATGAAATTCTCTTTTTCTTTAAAGACTTGTCGAGCATGCGCAAATCTGCATCTTTAAAAACAAGCGTAATGCAAGGTAGGCAGAAGTATGCAAAACTGCGTATCTTACAAAGTTATATATATATATAATACATATATATCAAAACATAAGCATGTGCACATTACAGCGCAACGGCAATATAAACGAAATAAAAAAAGACTCGATGTGTGAAACCACACATTGAGCTAAATAAATTGTGTAAGCGATGCACGATATACACAACCGTACATTGGCTAAATAAATTGCGTAAGCAGTGCACGATGTACGGAACCGTACATTGGCCAAATAAATTGCGTAAGCAGTAGCCTGTGCATATAACAACCTAACGATAAGTAAATGACATAAAGCAAGACTCGATGTGCGAAACCACACATCGAGCTAAATAAGTTCTGTAAGCGATGCATGGTGTACGAAATTGTACATCGGCTAAATAAATAGTATAAGCGGTATCCTGTGCACGTAACAACGTGGTGGCAAAGTAAATGACATAAATTTAAATAGACAAGAATACGCAAAACTACGTTCTTGAGTTAAAAGCATATATATATATATATGTGTTAGAAGTGTTCTGCCATTGTTCTTGTATGCAACTTTTCCCTACCTCGGAGATGGTCGGATTTGCTGATGATTCTGAGCGTAGGTTATCAAGGGCTTGTGCTTTGGTGCACGTGTCGCGTCCGTTGGGCCAATGGGGTGCGCTAAAAGGTATTTTTATTGTGCTGTGAAAGAATAATAAAACAAGTTTTAATTTAATAGAATACGGGATGCTCGTATCGTAGGGGACGAACCTGAACCCAGTTCGAGCAAACCGGACTGAGCCGAGCTTGGTACAAGAGGCGCGATAGGGGTTGGCCCTGTCGGGGCTCAGCTCGGATAAGCGGGGTGCGACAGGGGCTGGCCCTGTTGGGGCTCAGCTCGACTGAGCGGGGTGCGACAGGGGTTGGCCCTATCAGGGCTCGCTTGGCTGAGCGGGGAGGGGGGTGTGCTCGACGGTCAGGCTGAGCCTGGCCTGACCCCTAACCTAGACGGCATCGAGCCTAAGCTCGGTCCTCCAGTTGAGAGAACCGGACTAGGCTCGGTTCAAACCGAGCCCAGTTCGCTGTCATGCCTCAGCCTGTTGCAGCTGAAGGGGGAAGGAGAGAGGGCTGGTGGGCCGTCCCACCTGCCTACAGTAAAAGGAGTTGGGAGAGAGCAGGAGGGCCGACACCCTCCTACTGCTGTCAAAAGATAGATGAGAGAGAGCGCCCTCCTGTCGTTCCTTAACAGGGAGGTGAGCGAGAAGGCAGGGGGGCGGAAGACAAGAGGGCAGGAGGGGGCTATGCCCCTGCCTGCTAATAGAGGAAAGGAGGGGGTGTCGCCCCTGCCTACCAATAGAGAAGAGGGGGCAGGAGGGGCGTCGCCCCTGCCTGCCAACAGAGAAATGGGAGAGAAGAGCAGGGAGGGGCGATGCCCCTCCTCAGCTGGGTTAAACAGAGAGACGGAAGAGAGGAGC
Organism: Nuphar pumila; assembly: GCF_984573655.1. NCBI lineage: Eukaryota > Viridiplantae > Streptophyta > Magnoliopsida > Nymphaeales > Nymphaeaceae > Nuphar > Nuphar pumila. Next base: position 16,065,146 of record NC_143265.1, on the reverse strand, counting down.
AGGGAGGGGCGGCGCCCCTCCTATGTTGGTTTAACAGAGAGGCGAGAGAGAGGACCAGGGAGGGACAATGCCCCTCCTCTGCTGGGTTTAACAGAGAGGCGAGAGAGAAGGAGGAGGGCAGGAGATGGGGGGGGGGGGTGGCCCCTCCCGGCAAAAGGGCTCCGACGAACGAGAGGGGGGAACAGGAAGTTGGGAGAGAGAGAGAGAGAGATGGGAGGGGGGTTTTCCAATTTGTAAAGAGAAACCCCTCCCCCCCCCTGCGGGGGTTTAAATAGGCCACACTATCGTGGCTGGGAACCGGATCCGGGTTGGATCCAACTTGGATTCAATAATAATAATAATAATAATAATAATTTTAAAATCTCGGGTCTTACAATGCACAAGGTTTATCCCTAGCTTAATGGAAAAAGAAAAAGGAAACCGGGAATAATTACTTCCTAGAAATGTTCTACAGTGCCTTCATTAATGGTTGACTAATTATTGAGTGATCCATCGTTTTCACTTTGCGAAAAGCTCTACAGTATCTTCATTAGTAGGATGCTCTAGTGTGGAAATATTTCCTTGAATCATCTCTCATTGATCTTTAGCCAACAGTCATTGTATTTCAGCCTATGATGTACAACAGTCTTCATCATTTTTCTGGCATATACATAGGTGTCACTTTGCACATTGCATCTATATGTCTTCAAAAGCATAGGCTTCTTAACTTTGGAATCATATACCTTTCAATATAATCTATTTCTGCATGCCTCCTTTAGTCCATGTATTTGTTACTTCTGACCTGCATAAGCATTTCAGTTCTCAACATATTTATCAAACTAATGATATGTTCATTTTTGTTGCTTTTACATGATAATTCACATTATGTGTGTATATGAGGACCCAAAGATAGCTCCAATTGTTTTCTCTTAGTTAAGGGCCAGAAACCCAGCATCCAATCTCTATGGCTTTTTACATCATGAGTTTTGCTAAGCATTTTTATTCATATTGTCTGCAACTTTACGTCAACTTATGAATTACATTTGATTGTCTATTTTTTTAGACATGGTCATTGTCAATGTTTAGCTTTTGTTCACAACTTCAGGAGTTTGGCAAATATGATCGTGAGCCCTCTAAGTATATTAAACGGTGGACTGGAGTTAAACCAAAAACAGGCGCACCATATTCATGTGATATTGGCTATGAGCGCTTTCTGGGTCCTGAGGTATGACAATCTCTACTGTGCTGTTCTTGATGTGTTTTAGTGAACTATGTTATATCTGTCCCATAGGTACAAGGTATGACACAGGTATAAAGCGTACAGTAAGAGAATTTTTAAAAGATGGGCATATATATATATATATATATATATATATATATATATATATATATATATATATATATAGGTAATTATTGGCTACCCTCGAGTGTACTGTGCCCTCTAGTAGAAACTGCCCATTTGGTCACTTTTCTTTATTTTTTTTATGAATCAAGCCCTCCAGATATGATCTATATGGTTTGCTTAGTCAAAAACATGTTTTAGAACTCAACCAAACTACATTTCCTTGTAAATGGATCATGCTGAATGCATTTGTGGAGCCAAATTCATCGGATAAAGCTGGCACCTATGAGATTCAGCTAGAGGGTACCAAACTTGGGAGTGTAGCCTCTATCTATCTATCTATCTATCTATCTATCTATCTATATATATATATATATATATATATATATATATATATATATATATATATATATATATATATATATATATATGAACACACATCCAAATGCATATACAGAACAATACAGTTATACTAAAACTTACAAAATCTTCTATATGAAGTTATAGACTGTTAATCATAGACTAAAGATACACCTTTTATTCCATGAATCCATTTATTAACCACAAATTCACTGGTTTATAAAATGGGTTTGTTCAGTTCTTAAAACTCATGTCAACATGGTACCCATAATTACCCAATACTAGTGCCCATGTGGATGTGATAGGGCACGGGTGCAAGGGCCTGGTAGAAGTACCCATGTTACATATGTTAACATTTAGAAAAAAAATTGATATATATATATATATATATATATATATAGAGAGAGAGAGAGAGAGAGAGAGAGAGAGTACAATGCGGTTATAAGGGCCCTGCAGAAGCATGTGTTACATAGGCTAATATCTAGGAAAAAAATGATCCACCATTTAATGTCTTGGTGTGTGTGTGGGAGGAGGGGGAGGGTTATTAAGGAAATTTCTATCTTCCTGCTCTTGGTATCTCTACCTTTGGGTCATATTTATATTTGACAGTTGGGAGAATATGCAAAAAATAAAATAAAATAAATTAAAAACGTTTCACCTCTCAAAGTTTTTTTGTATTTTAATTTCACATCATCATTGGTCAGATCTAGGATATGAGATTTAATTACTGTGTAATCATCATGCAGGTTTTCTTTCATCCTGAGATTTACAGTAGTGAATTTGCTACCCCTTTGCCTGTTGTAATTGACAAGTGTATACAGTCGTCGCCAATTGACACCAGAAGGGCCCTCTATAAGGTTGCTGTTCTTTTTTTATGTGTGGATGCTATGGCCAAGTTGATTCAATGGACTTATTTATTTGTTGGTGATTGCTTAATCTGAAAATATGGTCACAGAATATCGTATTATCTGGAGGTTCAACCATGTTCAAGGACTTTCACAGGCGGTTGCAGCGAGACATAAAGAAGATTGTGGATGCTCGCATCACTGCATCCAATGCTCGATTTGGCACAGAAGTGAAGGTGAGCATTTCTTTGCTATTAATTCTTGGTTGCGTTGTAGGTGTGAATGCACTAACCATGTGGTTTCTTGTTCCACAGTCACAGCCATTAGAAGTCAACGTAGTCAGCCATCCAATCCAGCGATTTGCAGTTTGGTTTGGAGGTTCAGTTCTTGCATCAACACCTGAATTCTACAATGTATTTTTCGTGCCTCCTGATACTACTTTTTGGTTTGTTTTGATAATTTGAACTTGGATGCATATCTAAACAGTTTATTGTTCGATAGAGTTCCCAGACCTACCTCAGCATTCAACACCCTTACACTCAACCTGGATGATATGCAATCCTTGTCACATATTTGAAATATGCCGGATCCATCTTTCATATTAGAAAATTTGTGACAAATATTAACACAATTTCTTTGTTTCAGGAAAAAAAACTAATTTCAAATTTCTGAATGTCTTGTTCCTTGAAATTGTTTAGATCACGCTCTTATCTCTCATGATTTTTGGGTTCTATGTAGTTTTTGACATAGTATGCTTTTGTGATACAATATTAACTGAAGGGTTATTTTTGTGGTCAGGCTTGCCATACAAAAGCTGAATATGAGGAATATGGTGCAAGCATCTGCCGTACAAATCCAGTGTTCAAGGGGATGTATTGATGCAAAACTGGCAGATAAAGAATGGTTGTCACATTTGGAGATGGGGCAATTTGAATGTCTGAAGATGTCTTCATGAGAGGCTTTTTTATTATGTTTATGAAAGTTGGGCCCTTGACGATTGTATCATAGCTGTTCCTGTAGGTATAAGCTTTCAGTTTGATTCAATCAACTGCATCCATATTCTTTGTCAGGCAATAAATCATGGTAGTTAGTCCCCAATGAGGTTTCACTTAGTAATCATGCTGGGAAGAAGCAGCTCATTTCATAAACTGAGCTGGATGACATTTTTATTATTCAGCTTGGTTGAGTTGGGGCATTGCTGTACAAGTTGTTCCATTAGTTGAATATATATTTGTTTTACTAGTTTGGTCTACCTAATACGAGAGAGAGAGAGAGAGAGAGAGAGAGAGAGAGAGAGAGAGAGAGAGAGAGATGATTCAGTGTTGTAGCGCTGCAAACTGTGACTGGTTTGGTTAGTTCTGTTATAGGGGCTATTTACTCGTGAGGTAAACAAATTTCAGTTGGCAAACAGTTCAGCACACCTTTCTTTCCTCTGACGATCCCGTATACTGATTGTGGCCTGTCATAGCATATTTGTAATAACAGCTAGAGAATAGATATTTTCCCCTTTCAAGAAAATGGTTAATTGTGAGGCGGCTGCATTGAATCTCTCTCTCTCTCTCTCTCTATATATATATATATATATATATATATATAGAGAGAGAGAGAGAGAGAAACTAGAATATGTAAACTAGTTTGAACTGAGATTTTCATAGGGTGTTTTGCAAATCTAACCCTGTAGATGCATAATCGGATCAAGAAATGTGATTTTGCATGCTTGAATATTTACAAAAATTCTAAGCCATTGATTTTTAAGTCTTTAAAAGATCCTTCTTGTGTGTCTTGATCAGATGATCTAGGAGTCTCTTTCTATAAAACCAAACATCTAGATTGCATTCGTACCTTGAAATTTTAGAAAAAAATATAATAAAAAACCTATGAAAATCTTTATATATATATATATATGTGTGTGTGTGTGTGTGTGTGTAACCAAAGGAAGGTGCAACATTTGTAACCAATGGTGATCGGGTGGCATTGTTTCTCTGATCAAGTTTTTTTTATATTGATCGGGTTCTACATATTGTATTTTTATCATTTATTTAGTAGCATTTTGATTATGAACTTTTGATAATTAGATGCATTCTTTAAAATGCTAAAAATTAATGTCTAACAATACTTTGTATTGTAAAATGGTGAGCCATCCATTTTTCATGTTTAAAAAAACATGTATCGATGTAAAATCTTTATGTAAAACATATTTTTTATTAATTTTATTTTAAATATCAAATATATACGCTTTAACACCGGTGGAGAGTCGTCCGATCATCAATGGTATAGGTTATAGATGTTGTATCTTCCCTTGGTTGTACAGTATATATATATATATATATATAATGAGTGGTAACTGCTTAATATGTAGGTGCCTAAACGGAACACACTCAAAAACGCTGAAATGACCTTTTAGTTTTGAAGCGCTGCTAAAACACTTTTCTTTAATACTGGGTGTGTCCTTGCAGGAGCCTTTGTGCTTAGAAAGTGCTGCTAAAGGGTATTTTCAGTGTTTTTAAGCACTGAGCGTCCATCACGCAAGCACGATGGATGCTCAGCACGATTGTGTTTTGTTTAGACTCTCTCTCTCTCTCTCTCTCTCTCTCTCTCTCTCTCTCTCTATATATATATATATATATATATATATATATATATATATATATATAGTAACCCGTAAGAGTAGATGATTAATTTGTCCAGTGTTATCCGATGTGTATACACCGCTGATCGTGCAAAGATCAGGGGTGGCACATCTTTTTTTTGAAAAAAGCACATTTAGCAGTCACGATCATCGTTAAATTTGGTTTTTTTTCGCCCAGAGCATTAGCAACGGCGGTAGTGAATGCTGCTAATGCACTTTTTTCTGCAAATAGGATGCATTTTCAGTGGAAAACCCGTCCACTGTTAGGGATGTCTTATATATATATATATATATATATATATATATATATATATATATATATATATATATATATATATATATATATATATATATATATATATATATATATATGTGAGAGAGAGAGAGTAATGCGCTCCTTCGGCCCCCTTTTCGTTCTGCCCTTGTGGGTTTCACATGAGCCATTCAATGATCTTTGATCGGACGGCTTGGACTAGCTAGAGGCATTTGAAAATCCTGCCATGCACTATTAAATAAGTAATCTCCATAATTTAAAATTGAATAAAAAAAATGTATGACTGGAGGTAGGGATGCACACTGAACCAAGCCGGCTCAGGCTCGTCCGTTTTATAAATGAGCCGAGCTTGAACTGGTGTATGAAGCTTGGATGAACTATCGAGCCGAGCTTGAATGTCCTAGGGCTAGACTGACTTGATAAGGTTCCGTTCATTGAAAACCCAATATATGATATGTTTTCAAATAATTCCACAAGTGCATTGTTACTCTAATGGGTAGGGCGTTAGTCTTTCTTTAGAATGTGTTGGGTTGAAATATTGTCTTTTGCACCTTTTTTCGCTGAGAATTTTTAGTATGTATATAATTGTTTCAGTGATATAGATAAAAGATGTGCTTTGGCTTAACAGTGGGTCACTTAGTTAACGTCTAGAGAGGTTGGGGGATCAAATCCCTCCTTTGCAAAACTATTTTTTAATAGATCTTGTTGAAGCTTGGCTCCCAGGGAAGAGAGTCGTGGGAATTGTTTTTTTTTTTTTACCTTAACTTAATGATGTAGGTGGAGAAATAAACGACTAATCTCTATGTATTAGTATTTTATGAGGGGGTGTGAAGAAGGCTAGATGAATGAGGTTTTGCCATTATTGAAATATTCTTTTTCTTTTTAGTAATAGCTTTATCTTGCAAAGAAAGTGATTTACTGTATTCTTTTGGCTTGTTTGAATAAATCATGCACCCTATAAGAAAATCTCTTAGGTCACAATGAAAAATGAAAGTGAGGAAATTGTTTTAAAGGTTTCAAGACAAGTTATAAGACATGCTTAGGATATTTTTATCCTGAACATATTCAATGAAATCCTTCATTTTCCAGTAGGCATGAAATTTATTTACACTAGGATTTAACTATCTTGGCATATTACGAGCAATGGAGTGGCAAACAAAAGTAACACTGCCAATCTCGTATAGTGACCCTCCAGGGCTCCCTGGAGGCCATTTCCAAAGCTTTTCATCATGAGTGTTAATCGTACAGTCTTAAAGGGTTGGTGCACTCTCTTTTTTTTTGCTTGAACTAAAAACCATTCGTGACTAAGTCTTGTTGACTTAGCAAGTTGGAACCTGGTGTTTTCTCTTAGCGAGAGTCAGATGATCTTGCCATATCTGGTTCATGATTGAACGAAGTCCCTTTTACAGAGACAAACTGAATCCTCAAGCATGCCTTGAATCTTGAAAGAACTTCGGGAGTATACAGGTCTTATGCCTTGTTTGGCCCTAAACAATAGAGATGATGATTCGAGGAGGTTAAAGAATTAGGTGAGATATGCACAATGATCATATACTGGTTTCTCCATAATCAATGAATTTTTCTAAGAAGCAATATGCTCCGTACCAAGAACTAATCTCTAGTTGAGGTAAACAATAATCTTATCTCAAGATCATTTTATATAACATATTTTACAACAGATGATATATACATTTATCTTTCACAAATTATGAGTGAGACCCATGTTTCTTTACAATTTCTTCCACTTTGTGGTGGCTTTACTATAATCTTGTTTCTCAACTTGCCCTTTGTAAGAGATTTTCAATTACTGACAAGGTCCCATGAGATTCTGCCAGAAAGCCCTTGAGTCAATTAGGAGCATTAGGCAAAGTGCTACATTGAACATGACCAGGCTGTTTACTTAAAATTTTTACATTTTAATGGTGTGTAAAATTTATGCATTACTAAAAATTCCTCAACTTCATGCTTGGAACATGCTGAGAGTAAGTCCCTTTTAACATGATAACATCCTTATATAGCAATGTTAGATAGACATCAATACCATCATGATTCTCAGTTGCAACTTAAATAGAAACTTATTTCATTTTGACTGTTTTCCAATGGCTTGAAATGCACTGAAACAGGAAAACATTTACTATCTGCGTTAGCACCATGGCTTGCAGATACCCAATTCAGTACGATGTTAGAAACTAATGCAGGTTTTCTCTAATATAAATCAGCACATCAACCTAATGTGCAAAAAATTCAAGAAAAAAACAGGAACTGGGTCACTAATGGCCGCTTTTTGCAGCTCTGCTCATCTGGTAGGGGCGACTAGTGAATGTCACAAGCTTTTAGCAACTCTCGAGCATGCTGCTTCTGATGAATAAGAGGAGCTAGCACTTCAAGTCCTGGACAAGCACCATAAAACCATCATAACACTGCGAAGAAAATCATCAATTGAACGTTATTCGTAATCATAGTTTCTTCTTACTGATTGTGACAAAAATGCACGCACGTAACAAGGTACAACAAAATGAAACTAGTTGGTGACAAATAGGTATCAACTAATAAGTTGCGTAGAAAGTAAGGTGAGATGCGCAGAAACCGAGGTAGAGAGAGAGAGAGAGACGGCTGCACAATAAGAGAACACGTTATAGTGAATTAGGGCTAATCTCTATATTAAATAGAGATAGTCCAAGGAACAAAATTACACCCAGGTCCCTCATTAAATAATAAGATTCAAATAACCTCTAGTTTAGAAAAGCTTATTTACTAAAAACATCTTAGTCTCAACACTCCCCCTCAAGCTGGAGCATAGATATCAATCATGCTCAGCTTGTCACAACACTTTAAGAAATTTGGTCTCGCCAGGGCTTTGGTAAAAACATCAGCTACTTGATCTTCGAAAGATACATTATCGGTGCAGATATACCCAGCCTGAACCAAGTCGCGAACATAGTGACAATCAACTTCAATATGTTTAGTCCTTTCATGAAACACTTGTCACACATCATCAACATAGGTAGGGATACTTTCTTCTGAAGCATGGTCAAGACTGATTTTACCCACATAATCTCAGCTGCAGTCTGGGCCATTGCTCGGTATTCAGATTCAGCACTCGACCTGGCTACAACAGTTTGTTTCTTACTCCTCCAGGTAACAAGATTTCCTCCCACAAACACACAAAATCCAGATGTTGACTTCCTATCTTCAACCGATCCTGCATAATCTGCGTCAGTGTAAGCAACAACGTCCAAAGATGGATTTCGTCAGTGTAAGCATCACCCCAGTATGTAGTAGACATATTGGATTTAATCATAAGGCACCGAGCAACATTAAGGATTTGTCTATGTTTCCTCTCAGCCACCCCATTTTGCTGGGAGGTATGGGGACATTTAAATTGAGGTTGAATCCCATTAACAGAGTAGAATTGAAGTAAGTCTTTGGATTTGAACTCAAGAGCATTATTAATGAGAACAATTTTAACGCATATGTCAAATTGAGTTTTTATCTCTGCAATTAAAGATTTAAGAATGACAGGACCTTGAGACCGATCTTTTAACAGGAACACCCATGATAATCTCGAGAAGTCATCAACAATAACTAGATAATAATGACACTGAGACCTATTCGGAATCCTACTCGGACCCCACACATCTACATGAAGAAGATCAAACAATCCTTGACTTGATGGACTCTGACTGGAGGGAAAAGAGCTTCGACAATGTCTTCCCAATTGACATGTTTCACACTGAAAAGACACTGACGGAGGTATATGAGGAATGACACGACAAAGTTTTGTCACTGGAAGGTGACCCAAACGATGATGCCACAATAGAGGACTTGAGGATGATGTAACAGCAGAATAGGCCGAAATCTCTGGTTGGTGTAGGTAATACAGACCACCTTCCTCATAGCCGCCACCAATCCTTCTCCCCGTCAGCAAGTCCTGAAAGGTGCATCCCATAGGATAAAAAATCACTCTATAATTCACCTCTTTTGTCATTCGACTGACGGATAATAAATTCTGTGGAAACGAAGGAGAATGAAGAACATGCGTCAATTAAAGAGTAGGGGTAATAGACATGTTTCCCTGCCCTACAATTGGGGAAGAGCTACCATCAGCAAGACGTACCCCTTTTCGACCTGTCACAGGTTTTAAACTCAAAAAGTTGCTCGAATTTCTGCACAAGTGACTAGAGGCTCCAGAATCAATGATCCACCTACCCCCTTGACCAGATAGGTCATCACCTGCCGAGCACACAACCTCCGCAACAGAAGACTTCAAATTGGATGATCGTAAAGCAAGGAGCTCGTCATATTCAACCCTGCTAAGAGTTACATAATCATTGAAGGAATCTGCATCTGATTTAACCACCTGAGCCATAATATAAACTAATGGGCTTGATTCACAAAGTGCAGGAGCAACCCCACGCGCATACCCACAATCAACTACAAACCAGACTATATCAAGTTTTGACTTCACCAATGAAATCTGAGAAACACAACCTTCGACTGTTCAGATCCAAACTTCAAATATAATTTTAAAGAAACTTGACCAAAACCTTCCACCTCACCCAAGGATGGCTATAGGTTGCAAATCAAGATCACACATCCAACACGACTTAGCGTGTGTTACCATCAACCATCCACCACTACGACAACCAGCAGCAGTACTCAACTCAGAATCCCATGTCAAAAGACAAGGATCCCACAAACTGAATATTTTTCAACACCGCAGGGAATCACGCCTGCTGATTCCAATTTTTTTTTTATTAACATGTTGCTTTCAAGCCAGCTGAGTCAAAAGGATCACAACACAACACCCAACTGCTTGATGAGTCAAAAGGATCACGACACAGCACCCAGTTGCTTGCTAAAAAAAATCACGACACAACACCTAGATGCACGACCAACAATACTATGAGCACGCAGAGGCTAGAAATTACGACAACAGCTCACCAAATAGAATCTAAGCACAACCAACGATAACATAAGCATGATTTTTTTTTTTAACTCACGACTTCTGCTCCCAGCCATATACATCACGACAGCCAAAATAAAATCAGTTTCACGACTTTTGCACAACACTCGTATTTATCAACATGGATAAAGATATTCACGACAGCTGCTCCAATATAAATCACGACAGCCAAAATAGAATCAGTTTCACGACTTTTGCACAACACTCGTACTTATCAACATGGATATAGATATTCACCATAACCATTAGATCTGATTACAGATCTGAGTCATGACATTTGTCAGATCTCAGATCTGTTATCAGATCTGTATCACTTACTTCGAAACAAAGATCGATCACACATTTTCCGTAATCACTCGAACTTGGCGCAGGGCACAAAATCACGCTCCCAAGGTCGACTGCTCTGATACCATGTAGAAAGTAAGGTGAGATGCGCAGAAACCGAGGTAGAGAGAGAGAGAGACAGCTGCACAATAAGAGAACACGTTATAGTGAATTAAGGCTAATCTCTATATTAAATAGAGATAGTCAAAAGGAACAAAATTACACCCAGGTCCCTCATTAAATAATAAGATTCAAATAACCTCTAGTTTAGAAAAGCTTATTTACTAAAAACATCTTAGTCTCAACATGTTGTAAGTAGTATTACTTCCATGATGAAGGCTTGACCAGTTGGTTACAAATAGATAAAAGAAGAATAATAAGGTGCACTTTAAAATAAAAAAATCTCAAAAAGCCACCAAAGCTAGGGTGTAGTGCAGCAACTCCACTGCAGCTCTGTTAGGCACTCTGAAATGATGCTTCTACAACAACGCACATCATAGACTACAATTAAGACATGATAACAACATCAGATTTCTGATGGCATGCGAAAATACCTCATCTTTTCCAATTTGCAAAAAAAAAAATGCATGAATTTTTGGGTGAAAAAAGTCAACTAATTGTCCAACATTGATCTTCAACTGGAAGCTTGTTGATCTATTTTGGTAAACTATCCTGGAATGCTTGCTCTCCGATACAAACATATATTCCAAAAAATTATCTGCAAGATTTTTATTCTAAATGCAGCCAACTGTATTTATCTACAAACCAATATGTAACTAAACATGCTATTTGGTTTTGTCATTAGATGAGAAAAGTTAAAAGTTGGAAGCGTGTGAGAGCATGGAGGAGGCAAACAAACCAGCAGTGCTCAACTTAAAACGCAGCAAGCAAAGAATATGATCAACTAAAATTTGTTATAATAATGTTGTAGTCCTCCTCGTATGATCAACCTGTCTCGCAAGCACTGTCTGATATATGTATCAAAGGAAAAATAAATAAATAAACACACACACACACACACACACACACACACACACACACACACACACACATATATATATATATATAAACTAAATTAGGTTTATAAATCGAGATTTTCATAGGCTTGTTTGTAAATCTAACCCTGCAGATGCATTCAGTGTGGTCCATTTGCTAGGAATCGACTGTTGGATCATTGTAATCGGATCAAGAAATGAGATTTTTATGCTTGAATATTTATGAAAACTTTAAGCCATTGATTTGTAACCCTTAAAAGATCCTTCTTATATATTGTGATTGGATTATCCAAGAGTCTATTTCTATAAAACCAAGCATCTAGATCACATCATTATGGTAAAATTTTTGAAAAAATGTAAAAAAGCTATGAAAATCTTGGTTCATACCAGTAAACATATTTGGTTGGTAAACATATTTCAGTTACCCTCTAACCCTCTCAAACCTCCCCAAGGGATTTTTCTTTTTCAAAATTTTGACAATACAAATGTATTAAGCATGATTGATTTACTATAAATCAACACTTGGATTATGAATTTTGGATAGAAAAAACGGTATTTGAAGCCTAAAAAATGTATGAAAATTGTACGCTATTGATTTTGGAACTTATAAAAACCTATCCATGCATCAGAATCAAATTCTCTAAGAACTTATTCCTATAAAAACAAACATATAGATCACATCTATATTGTCAAAATTTTGAAAAAAACACCAAAAATCCAATAAAATGTCCATTGGGAAGGTTTGGGAGGGTTTTCTATTGGGAAGGGTTTTCCATAAACTCTCAACAAAACCTCAAGTACAATGAGCATGATGATTATGCCAAACATTGGCTCTAATGGATTTAGACACACTAAACAAAGTTTATGAATCTAATAACTATGAATTGAGCTTTGAAACTAAACTAGCAAATTTGGACGATGAATCTTCTCTAAAGATATACAAATTTCTCCTTCAATGAACATTCACTTTATGACTTAGACATACTAAACAAAGTTGATGAATCTAATAACTCTGAATTGGGCTTTGAAACTAAACTATCAGATTTGGATGATAGATCTTTTCGAAAGATATACATATTTTCTTATTTTTCTCTTTCAGTGAATGCCCACTTTATGCAAAAATCCAAAACATAGACAAAAGAAGAAGTAAATATAACACAAGAATTGATATCATGAACCAACCTGAAAATAAACAAATGGTTCATTTTGATATTCAGAACAAAGATGACATTAGAAAGATTAAGAGAAGCAAAATTAGGCAAAGAATTAAACACATTTATAGTGTGCATAATGGAGTGGTGAATCCCATCTCCACTAATAATACTAACTTTACCATAAGATGAAACCAACTTAAGAAGCTTACCTTTCTCACCTGTGATGTGACTAGCAGCCTCAGAGTCTATGTACCACACTCCTTAATCATTTTATTTAAGATTAAGTCTTATAAGTGCAACCAACAACTGTTTATCTCCTACAAGTTTCCCTCCTGATACTTGCCCTTTATTGACTATCCAATTGGTTGAGATTTATTCTAATTATTCTAGATTAATGTTTGTAGATTGTACCTTGGATAATCCTTGAATACGAGTTCACTTTAATATGCTCATTTTTTTTTTTTTTTGCAAATATAACAAATAGGAACACCTCTACCTTGATTGTTCCCAATTGAGAGAGTATTAGGAAAAAGCAATTGACCACAAACTCCCTAATTTCCTCCACTTCCATGACCTCTACCTTTTTGTGGACCTCCTCTTCCCTTTCTTGTAGTTATACCAGTAGCAAGGACATTATGAGAATTCCCTGAGCCTATAGAAGTTTCTCTAATCATATAATTAAAAGTCATATTATAATAAAGTAACTTAGCCCTCAAGTCATTAAAAGAAGGAAGCATGAGAAGGTATTAAAGAGTCATAGATATAACATGATGTTTTAGTTCAAGACCACTAAGAGCTTATGAGACCTTGTCCTTCTCAAATACATCATATGAGACCATTCTTAGCTTGTAACACCTCATATTTTTGAACCCTTTATTTATGTAATTATTTTATAATTATGATCTTTTGCATTGGGATTTATGCTTTATATTTATGAATAAGGGTTCCTCATTGAAATAAGATCATAAAATAGTCGAATATAGGATTTGATCAAATCCTATTTGATCCAAGGAAAAAACCATAATTTTTGGTTAAAGGACGTGCCCAAAATTTTTAGAAAAGGTAAAGGGCCATTTTATCAAGGGACAATTTAGGGTTTTGTTTAAAAGCTCCTAATTTTATGGACAATGGTAGCTTGGTAAATAGGATAGCTACAAAGAGAAAAATTGGTAGAAGAAGGGTATGATGGGGGGATTTAATAGACATCAAGGGCATTTTGATATTTTTGACAAGAATAGTTGTAGCAAGTGTTGGCTAGGTGGCCCCACTCTCTCTCACCCTTCTGCTCTTAATTTTTGTTTAATGGGGTTTTCCTTCCTTAACTCTCTATTTTCTCCCCTAATGCACAATACACCCCCCTTCTCTCTCTTTCTCAACCAAACTCCCTTCGTAGCGGTGGAGCATTTTTTGGTGGTGTTGGAGCTTTTCGTAAGGAGAGGCGAATCTCAGTGGATTTTTGAGCTTGAGACGTGTCATGGACCACGGGTTGGTGTGGATTGTTCATTGTTGATGGGTGTAGATTAGATGTATGATCCTATACTCCTCGTTTTGCTTGCTAGTGTGTAGCATGTACATAATAAAGTGGGTGTTTGGAATTGGAAATCATGCCTTATTTATGTGATTCTAGTATGAATATGAGAATTTGTGATTTTTTGCATATTTTATGAGTTTAGAATGTTAAACAATATTTAAATGAGTTTGATCTTCAAGTTTATGACCCATTTCAAATGAATTCATGCTTAGATTTTTTAGTGCTAGCATGCTTGGTTTTTTGATGTATTGAATTTTAAATCTTGAGCAAATTTGGGGGAATTCATGCTTAAATTTCATAGATTTTGGAAATAGTATGTTTAAGATTATTGTTCTTTTATAAAGCATGTTTAATCCAAGAAAATTTGAAAAAAATTGTGTTAGATCGATTCAAGATGCCCCTAGGTATGTTGGGGAAGAATTTTGGACGTTTTGGATGTGAAGTTTTCTTGTATTTTAGTGTTTTAGAGGTGGGAAACCGAATTTTGGTTTGTCAGGAATCAACTCCTTTAGTTCATGAGTCAACCCTTGTTGTTGGTTCTATTTGGTTGGCCCTGAGGGTCGACCCTTGAAATTCAAGAGTCGACTTCTGCTTTGAAAAAGTTGACCCCTACATGAAAGAGTTGACCCATACAATGGGTGGGTTGACTCTTGTTAGGTTAGGGTCAACCTCTGGAGTGGAGAATTGACTCTTGCTAAGTAAGGGCTGACCCCTTCAATGGAGAGTCAACTCTTGCTGAGTAAGGGTTAACCCCTACAATGCCTGAGTCGATTCCTGAGTGGTTTGAGTTGACTCTAGTACTTGTGAGTGAGTTTTATTTAGTGTTTTGAGTGTGGGTTGATGCTATTGAGTTTGGGATATGAGATATATATCTAACTCGATAAGATTATGGTGTGGTCTATGGGACCCTACCTGGTTGGTGTTGGAGGTTTTATTCATAGGTTACACCTTTCATATTAGGTGTTTGGGCTGAGGGTCAACTCCTACAGATCAAGGGTTGACTCTTCTGTGCTACGAGTCGACTCTTGTTGCAAAGAAGTTGACTCTCTAGTATGAGGATTGACTTCTGTAATGATAGAGTTGACTCTTGAATATGCTATACTTGAGATTTTAGTTTTGCTAGTGATTTTAATAGATTCTAGTTGGAGTATGTGTTTTGTTTGGACTGATGGATCAACTTGTGTCGTTGAGCATGTAATTCTTAGAATGTGTGCAATGATGATCTAGACAAGTTTGGTGGTCCAAGGAGTGACCCACTTCACGTTGAGATGCACAGATGGTACACAAGCATGTATGTGATGCGGTAGTTTGCACCTATTGAAAGTGTGGTAGTACAAAATTATGGAAGTATGTTGTTATGTTTGTAGTGTAAGTATCACATTATGTAATCTACATAGGTGTATTGGTGTTGGAGGTTCGTATTGCAAGTGTGGCAATACGTAATTGCGGTGCCTTTGTGAGTGCGGATTTTTGAGATTGTATTGCAAGGATTGGCAATACATAGAGGTTGTTATAGACATGAACATGAATGTCAGATTTAGGGTATTGTTTTGCTTGCAATATTGACAAGAAAACCCTATAAAAGTTTGGTTTTCAGAGTGTGAAATCAAATGAAGGGTTGTCAGAGACTGACTCTTACTATTCAGAAATAGACACTCTGTTGTTGGGTGTTGACCCGTATATATATATATATATATATATATATATATATATATATATATATATATATATATATATATATGATCTGTGTTGGATGTTGATTCATGGTATCGAGCGAGTATTTAGAGTTTACCTTTGTGTTGAGTGTCATTGTGTGTGTCACATCTTGGCCCAGACTCAAGTACCGGTGTGGTACTTTGTAGTCCATACTTGAGTGTACATGAACTTTGGACATTTTGTTCTTGTAGCTCGTACCAAAGGGTATTGTGAGTTTGTATCTAGAGGGTACGATGTTCTATTAGTTGTATGTCATTTGTGTGATGGTAGTTGCATTTTGGCTAAAATATTGGTACCGTAATAGTACGATATATGAAGCATTAGCTCAGGTTGCCTTAACTATGACGATATGATGCATGCATGTATGTTATGCTTTAGTTGTGAGCTTATAACAATTGGATTGTGCTATCAGATACCAGTGAGCCTTTGTTGGTTTGTCTTCCCTTGGATTAAGATGATTTGTACTCACTTATATATGACTTGAGTTTGAAAATCTATATTGAGATTATCCTAAATTTATTCTTTGTATTGAGATGGTTGGATTTGGGGTGGACCCCTGTGTGTGAGAGTTGACTTGCAGCATGTGTTGTGTAGCCTATGGATCAACTCTTGTGTCAGGAGGGTTAACTCTTTTGTGTCCTATTTATAGTTTAGACTTGAAGGTCGACTCCTCTGTGTTGTATTTATGGTTTAGACCTGAAGGTCGACTTCTGAAAGTGAAGGATCGACTCTTTCGATGTTAGGATTTGAGTTTTGGCCATGATGGGTTTTTCAACAGTAAATGCTTGTTATACTAGTCTTATGATTTGTGTTGAGTGTTGGATCACATTGAGTCATGTTTAATCTCATCCCACTTTACTTTGATGTTTTCAGGTGCTATACGCGGGAGGATGGTATAACATAGAGGACTCGATGGTTTCTGCAGCACTAGACTTGTCACTGCTTTTGAGAGTTGGTTTTGGTTTTTGTACTCCATCATGTACAAATGTTGTGGTTTGTAAACTCATACATTATGAAATGAATAAAAAGTATTTTTGTGACAAACCTTGTGTATGAGATTTAAAATGTTTTGGGTATTGACCCAATGCTGGAATGATGCATTAGGTTTGGCATAAGGTCGGGGACGAAATGGTACGTGTGAACATAGTTATGTTGAACTATAGCATGCACCATAATAGTACACAAAGAAAATGATGATTTTGCAAAGATGTGCAATGCATTTAAAAACAATTGCGGTCCTTGTTTGGAACTTGTATTTCGAAAAAGGGTTTTGTAAAAGGAACAATCTTCCACTTCTGCTGTGTTAGCCTTTCCAAAAAAAAACTTTGAAAAATGAGTTTTGGAAAAGAAAAAAAATCAAGGTTTTACAAAGTTGGTCCATGACAGACTTCGTCTTGTTGAGATAATCCATAATTGGCAAAGTTCCCTTCTTAAGTTTCTAAGTTATTTTTTTAGAAACATAATCCTTGATTTTGATAAATGAGAATTGGTCTGCACCAATTTGGACCAAAGCTCCATAGTAGTACAGTCATCAATAATGCCTAAGAGAACCTCTGATAAGGTAGTATACCCGATATAAAAAATCAATGTTTGATCACTTTTCATCCAAGACATATATTCAGGATTTCTAACAACAATAGTTGATATTTGATATCTGATATCACAACCCCTTTATCATCTTTGTTTTCATACATAATAAACTTTGGTGAGATTGGGATAGTCCCATCCAAATGCTCTGAAAAATGCAGATAAAGAAAATACTTGAATGTTTCCACATCAAGAAAGTAGAGTAATTCAACTTTTCATAAATAAGTTAAGTGAGAAAACTGGAAGACAGCGAATTAATAAGAATTTGGGTCCATAGTAGAATGAAACATGTAAAAAGAAGTAAAGAAAATGGTAAAACAAGCAAAATATGTCTCTTCACAGAACAATCCGAAAAATAGCACAATACAAAAAGTTCTTATTCACTTTTCAAATTTTTTACATGTGATTTAGTAAAAATATATAAACTCAAAAAATTGGGTCATTTTTTTGCAGAGTCCAATAAACTAAGATAACCATACTACATCACAAATTAGAACAAGTGTGAGAGAAAGAATAATATTTAACAATAAAAGAAACCCAAGATAAAGAAAAAGAGAAAGAGCAAATATATGTGAAGTAGAAAGAAAACCCTATTTCATGCCAAACAATACATTATCAGGTCTAATCTATGTCCACACATCTGTTCAAAACCCACAGATCTACATATGCATTATAACATGGATTAATGCACATTATGAAATTTAGGCTTTGTTTTAGAATTATTAATTGGGATGAGAGTTTAGGAATTTAGTGAAAACTTGGTCAAGGTAATGAATATTGGTGAGCATGACGTTGAAGTGGTAGTTTATGTATTTAAAAAAGATTAGACAATCTACCTTTTGTATTTGCACTAACAGCTAGATTTGTGATAGCTCTCAATTCAAAAAATTAGCAGCTGCTGATGCATAGACTCCTTCCTACCATGAGTTGCCAAGAAAACCTAAAAGAAGCACAAAGCATGTTGAAATATATGTACGTGAAATTAATACGGTTTACAAATAGTCATAATGAGAAGTCACACTTTTTTTGATAGGCAAGCTGGGGTTACGCAGACTCCCACCAATTATATATCATACCATTGGGATTTGAACTTGCAACATCCCAACACAAGGTGACGTGCACTAACAGCCCCTACCAAACAAGCCAAGCCCCAGTTGGTCATTAGAAGTATTATTTGATAGACTAAGTTTTTCATTATTTGAGAAAAAAGTATCAAAAGTTTAATATATGGACGGGAAGAAGTCGATGCTTCTTCTTCATTGCTAAATTTGAAGGCATACTCCTTACTTCGATGTTGCATCTATTTTCTTAAGGTTTTTCTTTGCAAGATTATCCTTTTATTGTTCTCTTTTTTTGTGTTTTTTTATGGATACCAATTTTTTAAATCTTCACACTCTTTTTAATGGCCCTCGTAGGCCTATGATGCCTTTCCAAATTTTGTTGCTTTAAGATACAATATTATTTTTATGACCAAAGAGACCTCTTACGGCCAAGTAAGTTTAAAAAATTAACGAGGCAATGTGCTATTTGTTGAAGCAAGCAAGTATCAATTCGTATATTTTCCAAAGAGGTACTGGAGGTCAGATCTTTATCTTATTCTTACCCGATCGAAATTAATTTGGATGGATACTGTCCATAAAAGTAAGACCATTTTTTTATAAATAGGTTAGATTTGAAACAAATAATTTTGGGTTTAGTAGGATGCATGCCATACTTAAATAAATAAATATGTTCAAAACTATGTAGAAATCAGGTTTAAAAAGATGGTTTTATGTATTTATAAAAAAACCAATATACCTAACCTGTTTTCTGAAATCCAATGTCAAGGAGAGTTTTGTCATATTAGGATCCAGAATTTTACCATGTATTCTGAGTCAGATGTAGATAGGAACCCAGCCCACTCATTGGAAGTCAGATCCAACCTTGAACCTTCCTAAATCCAACCCATTTGCAACCCTAATTTTTCATTTAAAATATTAGATTGTGGGCGAGCTGCCATAAGATCTGTCATTTACTTGAGAAAATATTGACTACCCTCGAGTGTACCATAACTCTAAGTAGAAACAGCTCATTCTTTAACAATTTTATAGATTTTTTTATAGATCGAGCCCTATGAATACGATATATGTGATTTGTTTAGTCAAAACATGCTTTATATCATCTGATTGAATCATAAAAACTAAATTTTTGAGGACAAAAAATCAATTTTCAAGTTTGAACAGTTCATAATGTACCAAAATTTCATGATTGACAAAATCACAATTTTATGTCAAACAAGTTTAGTTCAAAGTGTGCCCGCAGATAAATGGACTATGCTCAACAGATCTGTGGAGTTAATTTCATTAAATAAAGCTTGCATATAAAGATTTAGTTGCTGTGTAGCGTGCCTTTAGACAGAATTTGTGTGGTTTGCACTTGTGGAAGAGAGAGATTGGTGTAGACTTGGGAGGAAACAAGAGAGAGAATTTGTTTGGTCTGGCTTTGGACTTTTGCAGAGAGAGAGAGAGAGAGAGTTCTCAAACCCCTTTTCCTTGAAACTGTGTTGATCGTCTTCTTCTTCACCTCAAACCCACCTCATAATCAAGCCGGCCCCATAATCGCTCTCTCTATCCAATCCCCCTCTTCCCTTCTCACCTGTCACAACCCCTCCATCTCCCAGATAAGAAGAGGGAAAAAGTTTCGATCCAAACGCCGGAAAACAAAAAGAACGGAAAATGGTAAGAGGCCTTCCTGTTTCCTCTTCCATAATCGTCTAACTTCTACCCAGAAACCCCCTTCCTCTCTTTCCCTTCTCTGTCTCCCCTCCTTCTCCCTCTAACCCCGATGGATCCGATGGCCGAGGAGCAATTGGACTACGAGGACGACGACTACACCTCCGCGGCGGCGGCCGGTCCCGGTGGAGCTCAGAAGCCCCAGTACCCCGGCGGCGGGGCCATCTCCGCCCTCGCCGAAGAGGAGCTTCTCGGCGACGACGACGACTACGACGATCTCTACAACGACGTCAACGTCGGCGAGGGTTTCATGAACTCCATCCACCATCACCAGCCTCCTCCCAACCCTAACCCTAATCCCTCCCACCTCCTTCCCTTGCCCAATGGTCTTCAACCTCCTCCTGTCGCCGATCCCTCATCCTCCGCTGTTTCCGGCCCCGGCTTTAGGGCTTCGGATCCGTCGGGGGCGGGAGTCAACATCCCCGGCGTCGGATTTCAGGATGGGAAGGGCTCAAACGCCGCCGCCGCTGCCGGCGTTGCTGGTTTCCCCTCTTCCGGCAGCAACGATTACCCTGCCTCCAAAGCTAGGGTATCGGAAATTCCTCTTGATCCGCAGGCTGGAAACTTGGAGAATCGTGGATCCGTCCCCGCGGGGAAAGCGATGGGTGTTGGGGTCCCTGAACAGGGAGGAAAGATGGCCGGATGCGCGACGTCGATGCCAGTTCCTGGAGGGGTCAACAGAGCCACTGGCATGGTGGCGAACCGGCCCCAACAGCAGATGCAGCAACAGCCTCAGCAGCAGCAGATGCAGATGCAGCCTCAGCAGCAGCAGATGCAGCCTCAGCAGCAGCAGATGCAGATGCAACCTCAGCAGCAGCAGCCGATGCCGCCCGTGGTAGAGAGCAACGGCAACACGATGCTGTTCGTCGGGGAATTGCATTGGTGGACGACGGATGCCGATCTCGAGAGCGAGCTCTCCAAGTATGGGAAGGTGAAGGAGATCAAATTCTTCGACGAGAGAGCGAGTGGCAAGTCCAAGGGATACTGCCAAGTTGAGTTCTTCGACGCCGCCGCCGCCACTGCTTGTAAGGAAGGGATGAACGGCCATCTGTTCAATGGACGCCCCTGCCTCGTCGTGTTTGCGACACAGCAGAATCTGAGGCAGATGGGCGCTGCTTATCTCAACAAGACACAAGCACAGGCTCAAGCTCAGGGGCAGGGAAGGCGAGGTATTGCTAACAACAATGATGGTGGTAGAAACAGTGGGATGAATTTCCAAGGAGGGATGGGTGATAACCGGAACTACGGCAGGATGGGTTGGGGAAGAGGTGGGCAGGGGATGCAGAACAGAGGGCAAGGTGGGAACGGCATGCAAAACAGGGCTAAAGGAGTTATGGGTGGTGGTGGTGGTAATGGTGGTGGTGGTGGGAAAGGTATGATGGCTAGTGCTTTTGGTGCCCCTCCTATGGGTGGTCCTCCAGGCCCCTTGATGCATCCGCAGGGGCTGATGGGTCATGGTTTTGATCCAACATATGGCTCACACATGGTCAGAGGAGGCATCTATGGTGGTTTCTCTGCTCCTGCATTTCCAGGAATGATGCCTACTTTTCCGGCTGTCAACAGTGCTGTTGCTCTTCCTGGTGTGGCGCCTCATGTCAACCCCGCCTTCTTTGGTCGTGGGATGACTGCTAATGGAATGGGGATGATGGTTAGTACTGGAATGGATGGGCATCCTGCTGGAATGTGGACTGATCCAACAATGGTGGGATGGACATCTGAAGAGCATGGGAGAACCAGGGAGTCTAGCTATGGCGATGATGGCGCATCTGATTATGCATATGGGGAAAGCCATGACAGAGGTGGAAGATCAGGAAATGCCTCGAGGGAGAAGGAGAGAGGTGGCTCGGAGCGTGATTTCTCAGGGAATTCTGATAGGAGGCACCGTGATGATAGAGATGCAGATTGGGAACGTCATAGGTATAGGGATGACAAGGATGGTTATTCTGATCACAGGCATAGAGACCGAGACTGGGAGAATGAGGAAGATTGGGATAGAGGAAGGTCTTCTTCTTCAAGGTCTAGAAGCAAGTCTAGGATGTTGCAAGAAGAAGATCAGCGGTCTCGAGCTAAGGATGTAGATTATATTAAGAGGCGTCGTATGCCTTCTGAATGACGAATGTTTCAATTTTTAATCATATTGGGCTGAAGTTGGTCTATCATAATCATGCGAGAGGAGTACTGGTGTTCCCCATAAGTTCTGTTTTGCTCACTGCTCGTAGCTTTTCATCTGATGGATTGCTGCCAGAGTGATGGGGTTGACTTTCATCTCTTGAATCTTCTTCAATGGCCGTATGAACTTGCTGCTGCATGTTATGCTGCTGCTGCTAATATCTGACTGCAATTCTGTTGGCAGAACTCTTGCATCAGGGCTCAAACAGTAAGTTTCCTATTGTGTGATGAGAGAGGGATGTTTCCCTCTTTTTCTAGTTCTTTCTTTTTGTCTCCATCCAAAACACTAGGTGATCCGAACTGATGGACTTGTGTGATTAAGGTACTTGGTAGTTTTAATAATTAGTGTATTTGTTTTACTAGTGTTGGCTTAACCAGTATGCTACTTGATTTGTCCACGGTTTGGTTCTGGTTTGAAACTTAGGTTTCTTTACCAGGTTGATGAACTGGAACTTGAGCATATGTAATCTATGAACGAACATACGCTTCTCCTTTTATCTTTCCATGTTATTGATGGTTTGTTGTATGTATTGAGGCCTCTTCTGCCCTTCAATTTTTTAACATGGGCAAATGAAGGTGTGTAGCATGATTCCTCTGTGGATTGCAAATGGGAGTAAATTAATTATTTTTTACTGTGGGAGTTAAATTAAATATGTTTCACTATATGTTTATTTGAAGCTTAGTCACAAATATTGGTATTGGCTATATCTCGGTGAGGCTATTTGACTTGTGATATTATAGGTTTGGTGATAAATCTCAGAAAAAACTCAGGGCTTAAAAGAATAAAAAGTATATAAAAATAACAAAAATAAGTAAGAAAATATCATGTTTAGATAATAAAATACATATATAATAAAAGAAATAAGTAAAAAATGCAAAATAAAGAAGAAAAACACATTTAAGATGTAGAAAATAAATAAAAACAGTAACCATAATTGATAATATCATGATATTTTCATGAGAATATCGTGACATTCTCGTGATAATATTGCATTATTATCAAATTGGCGATATTTTACACATTTTACCTATAATATCGTTTGCTGAAAATACAGAGATAATATCGTAATATTTTGAAAATATCGCCGATAGTGACTATGATTTGAAGTAAATACATGATGGATTTATGTTGCTTGTCTAAAGCTGTATGAAATTCAGCTGCCTGTGGCTGCATCCATGATTTCTTTCTATTTAAACTCTACATGAAGACTATTTTGTGGGCTACTCATAGGGTGCATTTCTTTGTAACTTTGGCCCTATGCGTAGACAAAGGGAAATATATCTTAGTGATGCAGAAATTGAACTACTAGCCATGTGATGTTTCCTATTCCCATTTACATGTTTTTTTGTTTATCTTCTAGAAATCCTGCTTTATAATTAACGAATTTAACCTATGTTCTTGCGAAATATTGATTCTCAATGAGCACTGTAATTTTTTGCTTTTAATATGCTCTTCAATATATATATATATATATATATATATATATATATATATATATATATATATATATATATATATATATATATATATAATTTCCCAGATTCTGGCCCACGAAGAACCCACAAAATAAATAACAAACTTTAATTTATCAGGGACAATAGTTGGTACCACTGCTAGGTTTTGGATTAAAAAAATATGAACTTTTTATTTTTTTTATCAGGGGTATATGGCGTTACTTTGTGTAAGTGTGTCAGTTTCTTGTTTTTCTACTACTATGTTTTTAAAGCACCTATCCTTATGGCAGTGTAATAAAAGTTAGAAACTGTCATTTTCAGTTTTTTCTCTCTTTCTTTTCTGTTTGGACATTTACCTTCTGCCTTATTCTTTTTCGATAAAAGAAGTTTCTTTGTGCTTCTTAAAAAGAAAATCTATCTTTGTGCAGCCTTTTCTGTATGCTTCGTGGCATATGAATGGACTGAAAATCCACCAATGGAAAGTACATTGGTCAAATGGATTTTCATGTCACATAAGTTAGTTAATTATTGTCTGCATAATTAAATATGTATAAGTTTGTTAGGTCAGGACTACTAGAGAAGATCGTATCCATGATTGCCATGTTCATGCTAATTTGAATCATCATACATGGACTTTATGATGTCATGAAGTCCTCAGATTTTCCTATTGGTGAATTGTGAATGGTGCATTTCACATGTGCCAAGAGAAGAAATGGTTTTGGGCCAACTTCGGCCACAGATTGTGTCCTATCTTGAAACTTGGCATATAAACCCCATGACTTGACCCAACATGACAAACTTAATAACTAGTGGATTAATTATCATTCTGTGGTGACTTATAATTAGGATTGGAGTAGTTAGTATATGACTTTGCAATCAGAGTATTTGATATTGGAGATTGGATCAAATTAAACCCAAGTTCCAGGTAAGCTGATGTGAGAGGTGATCAAGAGTTCACAACAAAGTTAATGTTTAGTCCACCTTCTAAATGAGGAGATGATATTTACTAAAGGCCCAATGAGTGCATTCATCTAGTAATTTGTTTGTATATTTGTTTGTTTTCACATTTGTTTTCGTCCCTCACTCCATTCCTTCATCCAGCTGCCTGTGTCTTTGTCCCTCCCTCCCTCCCTCCCTCACTTCCTTCCATTTACCCATTTGTCTACTTTCTCCCTCCCTTGTGCTTCATTTTCATCATTCATCTATTGTGGCTATAAGCACTGCCATTTATTCATTTGTCAAGTATTTTTATTATCAATTTGTTCATTTGTTTGTTTGTCCCAACCATGGTTGCCAGTTGAGGAAGCGGGAGCGGGAAGCAATACGGGAAGCGGGAGCGGGAAGCGAGGCACTTTCAAAATTTTAGGAAGCGGGGAAGCGTGGGACCACTTAGGAGCGATTCGGGAAGCGTCTCGGAAGCGACCTAGGAAGCGTCTCGGAAGCGAGGGGGAAGCGAAAAAAATAAAAATAAAAATAAAAAATACAAAAAAATTGAAAAAAGGGGAAGCGAGGGGGAAGTGTGATGGGAAGCGCGCTTCCCATTAAAGGGAAGCGCGTCCCCCATTAAAGGGAAACACATCCCCCATTAAAGGGAAGTGCGCTTCCCAAAAAAGGGGGACACTCCCCCCCACGCTTCGGAAGCCCGACGTTTCTCGCTTCGGGGAAGCACGCTTCCCCTTTTAGCTAGGCGCTTCCGGTAACCCTGGTCCCAACCACCTTCCTTCCTTTATTTGCATCATATATTATGGGCATATTCATTGCAATTTGTTCATTCATCAAATATTTTTTTGTTCTTATAGTTCATTCATATGATATAGGTAAAATCATCGCCAATTATTTTTCCAAATATGAAAAATTTCAATTAAATAATAAAAATATTGAAGTACATTATAATGAATTCAAAACCAGTAGTATCTAAAGTTTGATTTTTATAGTATTTTAATTTATTTGATGTATTCATCCATTGATTTGTGTGCACACACACTATATGTGTGCGTGTGTGTCATTCTTGTGCAAACGCATCATTGGCACCGGCTATTTTTTAAACTCTAGTATGAGAATTTGTTATGGCTAATACTAAGATGATAGGTGATTGAGTCACATTTTAGCTTAATAAAAAAATGTGTTTATTTTTAATTGGCTTTTCCACTTTGCTGGAAGTACGGGTAGAAGACAACAGTGGTGTTCTATAAAGAAAACTCAAATCTTTACTTAGTTCTCTAAAAAATCTCCACATAGTTCTCTGCAGACATATTTGAAAGGTGATCCATACTTGGGCTACGATTATGTGGCTGAAAGTGGACCCCTCTTTGATTGTTCCCTTTACAATGGCATGACATTCTTCTGCCAAATTGAACTCTTCCAACTTGTATTGTTTGTCAATCTTTTGTATCTCTATGTGTGGCAACTTGTAATCACCCTTTTTCTGTCCTCTTTTAATGAAGTCAATTTTTTGTTCTTTTGACTCTTTGCAACATAAGGAAAGAACTACTAGCAAAGAAATGAAAGCGAGCTGGCAAAGTTTTTACCCACCATGGCCAACAAGAAGAAAATGAACAGAAAAACAAGAAATAAGAGCAAATAATTTCCAGAGGCCTATAACTATGTCCTTGTGTTTTTTATCTTAAAGTAAATATGTGGATCAGGCCAATTTTTTTAATTCTTCACATGGTGAAGCACTAGGTTCGCAATTTGCACTTTGGGCTACAACTCACTGTATCACTTGGACCCCTCTTGACCCCATATTTCTCATCTCACATGAAATGACCTGATACTGCCAGCAACCAAAAGACATGCAACGACTAAAACATATGCACACTTTTTCTCAAAAAAGAAAAAGAAAAGTTTACACATGGTCAACACTGTGTCCAGAAATTCTAGTTTCTTTTTATCTTTTTCTTTTACAAAATTATTGAGTCTTGTTTTGTTGATTGGATTTGTTGTAGCATGGGCTTAATTGTATTTATTTGAGCCTTGAGTTGGTAAATTTATGTTTTTTCTTGACGAATTTGGGCTATCACATGCACCAAATTTATATCAAATTATATCATATTTCTTACTTTAGATCGTTTTAGTAATTTTTTTATGTGCATATGTTTCCAATACTGAAAATTCACATGACAGTCTGGTCAAACTACATAGTTCAATAGAAAACCAATCCTTCTAGGCTGCAGTTGATATGCTCATAGATATTCACTAAATCAGGAACTTAAGCTTGAGCAAAAACATAAGCTAGTGGGTGGTTCATGTTAGCCATGCAATGCCTTCTGCATGGAAGATCTGATGGGGTCTTAGTTTGTCTCTGATTTATTCCAGAGCAATTATAAATGCACACAAGATAAGATTGCTTCTTGGTAATTGGTATATTAAGAAGAATCCAAGTCCATGAACCAGTGATACGTCAAATTTGTTTTCGAAAGTGCACTTCGTTGTACCATATGTTCATGGCCATTGTTGTTAGTGTCAAACTGGTGATTTATGTAACATGGGTACTTGTACCAAGCCCTTGTACTAGTGTCCTGTTCCTGTACCAGTACTAGGTAATCCTGGGTACTGGCCATCTAAGTTTCAAACATAACTTGACCCATGTTATCCATCTTATGATCTAATCAGTGTGTAACTTACACTTATCATAAAAAAACATCTACTATTAAATTGTATATTTGTTGATCATTATTTGTTAGTTAACAACATACCTTTGATTTGCTTTAGACTTTTAGGTTGTAATTGATAGTATTTAACGTCATATCTGGAGTATCTTGTAAAATATAACATAATTATGCATTTTTGCATGTATATGATCATATGTGTGTGCGCGTGTGTGTGTTTGTGTTTACACGTGCCCAGGTACCTATCTTTTTAAAAGTTTCATGTCATACCTTGTATCTGTTCTCGTACCTATATGACTGAGTCAGTGATGCCTGTGATTCAACCACCTTTATTGGTACCATCATGCAGTAAAACCTTCTTTTATGATGCTATCTTATGGCAATCCTTCTGATGCTTGTTTTTCTGATGTCACTAGGCTGGGATCTTCTCTTCATTGTCCTTTGAAAAGTTGGTACTGTCTTAAGGAACAATCAATTCTTTTAGGAATCAATTCCTTTTCCAATTTACTAGTCCCTATAATGGACCCAATGTAACACCCCAAAAATCCCGTAAACTTTTTAGGAAAAATTTAAAAGCTTTGCACTCAATCCTTTTTCAGAGTTTAAAATGGTAGTTCACCGGAAAATGATGTTTGAAATAATAAGTCAATGGACCTTGAGCGGATTACAGACGAACTATCCTTTATACATCAGATTTGTATCTCCATAAGCATTGAAACCACCTAGATTCAAAACAAGATTTTTGATAATTAGAGTTTATACAAAAGAAGAATTTCAAAAGAAACCCTTATGCGAAATTACAAAACGTGCTCGGGAGCGAAACAATAAGGAAAAAGTGGGATCTCGATATCATCACGTCATCACGCCATCGCTTGTTGTATCGACCTAATCATCACTTGTATCCTATATAACGGGTCAGACTTATAAAAATCTGGTAGGTGTATAAATATCAAAATTTAGAACAAGACTTACATATGCGTTGTTTCTTTTTTGATGTGCAGTTCAAAATAAGTAAAATGAGCATGATAATATTTGTTTCGATAATTAACTGACCTGAGAGTATACACAGGATAAACATAGAAACAACTGAGATTATCCGAGGGTTTATTATTCCATGTATTTTGATACCTCGGACAACTAGCTGAGACCGCTTTTAAGGGGATGGCCAATGTTCGAGAGAGATTTCTCCAGAAGCATACATGGCAAGGGATGCATCAGAACTTTTGCAGAAGCCAATGAGATCTACCACCTAGGATAACTTTTGGTAGCTCCATCCCCTAACTTCGATGACTGGGGACACCGAGTCATTACTACTCGAGGAACGTAGTTAACAACTTGGCCATTGGAGTTTTTGTACTATCCCATCCTCTTTCTAGACGTAACTAAAGAGACGAATGAGTATGTCAAGTGCTTTGGTCTTTTAAACCAAATCGAGCATCTTGCCTGTGAAGGCGATCATCACCATTTATGTGATTGTATTTTAATCATTGTGCATTTTCATGTAATGAGGTTTTCATAAACCTCCAGTCCAATTATCGTAGTACCAACATGCCGTACATGTCTTATAGTACTATTATGATGAAAAAGATAAGGGTTTCTCAGAAAGAAACCCCAACATTTATTTAAAAGTTTCAATGTTCCAAGTTTTAGATTGGAGAATATCCATGTCATTTTGGATACCAAAGAGAAGGACCGGACGTACGTACCACCTAGGGCTACGCAGTCGAAGCCTTTTCATTACGCAGGTTTGAGAGAAAAACTCAGTTGCGAAAATGCGAATGCCAAATACTTGTTTTGCTTTTTGAGATAGCGAATAATACGAGCTTGAAATCTCGCATGTGAAAATCTTTTAAAACTAGAGACTTGTCGAGGATGCACAAATCTGCGTCTTTAAGTACATGCACGCGTAATCTAAAGTAGGTAGGAGTACGCGAAACCGCATACCTTATAAAGTTATATATATGTATATAGAATACATATATAGTAAAACATAGGCATGTGCACATTGCAGCCTATGTCACATGGGTGCGGGTGCGGGGGTGCGGCGCTTTCAAAAACCTTGGGTGCGGGGGTGCGGCAAAAAAAAAAAAAAATATATATATATATATATATATATATATATATATATATATATATATATATATATATATATATATATATATATATATATATATATATATATATAAAGTATTCCATCATTTGTCCTCGAATGCAATTTTCCCCTACCTTGGAGATGGTCCAACTCGTTGACGATTCCGAACGTAGGTTCTTAAAGGCTCATGCCTTGGTAAATGTGTCTTGTTTGTTGTGCCGAAGTGGTACATTGCAAATAATTTTATTGTATTGTGTTAAGTTCTTAGACTTTGACAAAAGCAGCGATGGTTGCGTCGCAACGGTCGAACTGATCGGATCGAGCCGGGCTTGGAGGAACCGAGTCAAACTCAGCGCACCCGAGCCGACTCAAGGGAGTGGGATCGAATCAGGCTAAATCGGTATGGTCTGACTCGGGACAACAATAGCGGTAGTTGCTGCTGCTCGAGTATGGCAATGGGACGGGGGTTGGCCTCGGTGGTCTGGCCGAGCCAACTTGGTCCCAACCTTGTGACAGGACCGAGCTTTGCTCGGTCCTTCAATAAGGGAAAAGGCTGAGAGGGGGACTGACAGCCCTGCCAGCCTTTTAGGAGCAGCTAGCGCACGCTACCCTATGTGGCTGGCTACTGCAATAGGCTCTGGCCAACCCACAGCCTGACCAGGCTATAGCCGAGGCAAGCTAAGTTGGAACCCAACCAAGCCAGGCTCGGTTCCTACGCAAACGAGGAAGGAGAGCAGGTGCAGTAGGGAAAAAGGGGCAACAGGGGAGTGGCCTCAGCCACCCCCTGTTGGCTGTCCCGACTCCCAACAAAGCAGCAGCAGCAGCAGCCTATGGCTGATGCTGCAAACGAGAAGGAAGAGGGTGATGGGCATCCTCTTTCCTGGCGAGCCAGAAAGGAGGATGGAGAGGGTGCTCGACACCCTCTCTATTGGTTGGGTTGCCGACAAGAGAAAAATAGCAGGGGGTGGGCTGCGGCTTCAGCCGCCCCACTTGGTCGGCAGGAGAATAAAAGAGAAGAGGGAAGGGTGCTTGACACCCTCCCTCCTGGCGAGCTAGAGCCACCAGCAGTGGTGGCTCTGGTCTGCGGACGACAAATAGGGAGGAGAGGAGAGGGTGCTCGACACCCTCCCTCATGGCGAGGGTCGGTCTGTAGGCGACAGACAAGGAAGAAAAGGGAGGAGACAGAGATAGTGGGAGAGAGGGGGGAAGGGAGTGTCGGGGCCGGGTGTGCAGCGAGAAGAAGAAGAAGATGAGGGGAAAAGAGGGAAATAAAGAGGCGGGAGGCGTCGGGGGAAGCTCGGAGGTAAGGGGGCTCTGGCGTGCCTCCGGCGAGGGAGGGTTGGGGCTCAGGTGAGCATGCCGGGGTCTGGTGTGGTTCAGGAAGACATCGGGGGCTTGGGGTCTCCTTCAAGGGATAGCTCAGGGAAAAGTCGGGAGGGGGTTTCGTAAAAAGAACCCCCCCCCCCCCCCTGTGGGGGTTTAAATAGACCACACAGGGCGTGATTGTGACCCGGATCCGGTCGGATCCAAACAAGATTCTTTTTTTTTTTTAAAAAAAACTGGTCTTACACCCAAGTTATAATGGCCAGATATTAAAACAACCTACTGTTTTCGGCGATAGTGTATGACACACTGTGTTGTATTATGATATGTATAGATACAATGCAATGATCTGTATGTTACGGTATCATAAGATATGTTGATAAATCTTATCATTTTATGACACGGTTTTTATGGCATATTCTGTTCATTTTCTTTTTCCCCTACAATCTCTAGCATCACCTCTCCTTGATTATTTTATTGGACCAATTTTTCATCTTTCTTCTCATGATGGCTTCTGTCTGCTGCATGTTGGGTGGCATATTGTTTCTCAACTTAGACCTTCCTTACATGCTGTGCTTCTTTCCTTATGTTCTCTTATTTTAGAACTTCCTTTGCACTGCTCGTTTCTCCATTTATTTTTCCCTACCTCACCATCTTGATTATTCGTGTTCTTTTAGTCATTTTTTCCACCATTAGGTTGTATTGGTCTGTGCCCATTTGCCTTCTTCCATGGTTTTTTACTTGCTACTGATCTTTTTATCTTGAAAGGCAATTCTTCTAGTTAATTTTGCCACCACCAGGCATTTTTAGTTCTTATAAATTTAAGGGAATTGTCAAAGACACACCTAAAGTTATGGCGATAATAAAAAACACACTAAAGTTTTTAATATTGTTAGAAATACACCTAACTATTTTCATGGTTAATTAAAAAGGTCCATGAGTTTCCTTCTACCAAATCTGCCGTTAAATGTGTGTTGAAATTACCATTTACCCTCTGAAATGTGGTGTGTATGATCATGGTGCCACCATGTTGTCATAGGGGTGGTTCCCATCTGTGGTGGAATTGAAAATTGTGTCCGTTTGATCTTCTCACAGAGAAACCAAATGGGTTGGTGCTGAAACCAAATATTACTTTGTTTTTTCCATATTCAGAGGCTTTGAGCATGAAATCTTCCTCTTTTACCATTGTGAGGAGTTTCGCAGCAGCTCGTGGAAGAAGTTGTAGGGAAGGTCCCATCTTTGGCTTTCTGTGTCCCTGATATGTATCCTTAGTCTGTCCTCAGTCTCATGCCTGTATATGATATGTACAACCACATTAAGGCTTTGTTTGGAAACTAGTAGCTGGGATGGGAGTTAATGAAATTGGTAAAAACTTGGTCAAACTACCTTGATGGTGGAAATTTGGAAACTGGTAGCTGGGATGGGAAGTGAGGCCCTTTCTCTATATTTACACTAAAGAATGGAATTGATAGCTACCTCTTCCTAGAGGTGGCTGCCACTTTTTCGAATGCATAATCTCCATCTGACTACCAGTTTACAAACGGGGCTTAAGATAAAAAATGCAATGGAGTCTTCCCTGCTAGGCAACTGCAATTCTAGAAATTGAATAGCCAAATAGGTGAGTGGGAAACAAGGTGATCCTTTCCCAAGCTGAACCTAGGAACCTTACATAGGGGTGAACAACGAGTCAAGCTAGCTCGGCTCAAACTCGTCTAAGTAAATAAATGAGCCGAGCTTGAGCAAGGACTCGAGCTCGATACACATAAACGAGTTGAGCTTGATCAGGCAATCAAGCTCTGTGGAGTTCGTTTAGCCCGATTAAGCTCGGTTCGTGTAATTATGTAAGGCACTTATATTAATGTGTGAATAAATTATATTGACAAAACAGACACACAACAAGGTCTTGCTTAAACGGGTAAAATGCTAGCCATCTGTAGAGGAGGTGGGTAGTTCGAATCCCACTGTCCTCACTATACGTTAAAGCATTTTTTTGAATAAAAATGTTCGGATCGAGCTGAGCCGAGCCAAGCTCGACTTTTACTCGAACCAAATTTGGATAAAAGCTGCTCAAGCTTGGCTCGATCTCGAGCTTAGCTTGAACAAATCTTTTTTGGAACGAGTCAAGCCAAGCCAGCCTAAGCTCGGCTCATGTGCAGCCCTAACCTTGCTTATCTTGTTAGGCCTGTTGCAACTCTTGCGATAGCAATGTTGAGTCTCCAGTCATGAGAATCTTAGTACAAAATGAAAAGACTGTTTCAATGGGGTATTTAGTAATTTTAACATGTTCACCCAACTTGAGTCGATAATATTAATAACTCAAGTAAAATTGACAGAAATAAGTTTTTGATTAATGGAGGTAAACTTTCGTATGTTTCTAACAATCTTGAGCCCTTAGGTGTGTTTTTGATTATCGCCAAAACTTTAGGTGTGTTTGAAAATGTCCTACATTTAATTTCATTAAAGATATATTCCACTCCTTTGTGAACTCTATTAAGGAAGCTATCCACCACAGCTTCCTTGCACTTTGTTTGACTTTGTTGTTAAATACTTGGCATTTTTCTAAGCAGTCTCAACCAAGGTTGCCAGACTAGGAAGCGGAAGCGGGAAACAATATGGGAAGCGGAAGCGACAAACGAGAAATGATACAACAACAACAACAACAACAACAACTACGCCTTCATCCCAAAACAATTGGGGTCAGCGATATGATACATTTTAAAATTTTATAGGAAGCGAGAAGCAACAAATCAATTTAAGAGCGAAATTGGAATACACAAGGAAGCAATATGGGAACTAAATATAAATCAAACAGGAAGCAAATAAAAACTAAAATAAAATGACTATTCTTATATTTCATAATTTTTTATTGTAAGAATTAAATTTTTGTTAAAATCTAACAATGATTGTTACCAATTTAGAGAAAGCACATGGGAAGTGAGTTGAAGCGTGCGAGGGAGCACATGAAAAACAAGGAAAAAAATGCAAAAAGCACGTAGGAAACTTGTAGGGAAGCATGAACCAAATATGTGGGAAGCATAGGAGAAGCATGGAAGAATCAAGATTCCCATGAAGTTTCGGAAGTGAGGAGTATCGTGCTTCCGAAGCGAGTTTCTAGGAAGCGTGCTTTCCACCTACCTAAGAAGCTTCCGTTAACTTTGGTCTCAACCGTTATTATATGCTAATGAGAACATTGACTGATTTGTTGGATTTCATTGAGTGACTAAATCTATCAATTGGTAAACATTATCGTGCAGAAGTATCCTGTCCTTGCAAGATGCAATTAGCTGCTTCTTGGAACAGAGAAACTTAAAGTTTTCTCTTTGTACACCATCATAATGAGAGCTTCTAAGTTACTTTGACGCTTATGTGCATGCTTGGCTGTGCATGTGTTGTGTGTGCAGGCAATTGTATCCGTGTACAGATAGGTGTAGTTGGTCCTGGCACAATTCTATGTGTGGTTTTATCTTTGAGGGTGGGAATGAGGATTCTGGTGGGATCAAGAAGGATCAGAGTTTCCTTGTCTTGGGAATTATGAGTAGCAAACCTTGTCTAATTTTTCTGTCCTTCAGAAAATAAGTACACCTTTATTTGCTTAGTTGTTAAAAGGTTAGGCAGTATGATTTACTTCATGAAAAGCTTCAAGGTGTTTTCTCTAGGCCTTTCAAGGCATGGCAGTACCTTTAGCTGCAATAGTAATCTAATGTAAGCTTGAGTCCAGTTGTGCTAAGAAGGGTAAGTTCTTCTGTGACTACCCGAGACCTTGTGATTTATAGTGGGTGACTATGAGCTATTTCAAGCTGGTTTGATCAGTCCAAGTCCACACCTTTCTTGATCTTTTAGCTAAGATTGATCAGTCCAAGTCCGTGATCAATGAGTCCAGTTTCACTGAATTTATCTGTCTTGGTGACTGGGCGTATCTTTTTTAGCCTTTTGATTGGAGCACAATTGTTTGTGCTCATCATACCAATAAATGGCCAGCTGCTATGCCCTGTTGTGTTGCAAAACGGCCAGCTGCTATATATAGCCAAGCTGGGGGTTTGTGGGATTTGAACCAAGACCCTCTTTATGATACTGCCACCTAGCCATCCACCTTCTCATTCAACTTCTCTTAATAACTTATTGTAAAAAAAATTGATAGCCATGAGCCGTGCAGAAAAGATGGTCCATCATACAACTCATAGATTGTCCTATTATCATCTGTTGTTTTGGTGAGAGTTCTAGGAGTGCTGTTGATCCATACACTGATTTTTTAAGATTGGTCTTTCTGGCATTGGTTGAAGTTGGTTTTAGAGATCATGCTGCTCTTTAAGCTTTTTCTGTTGTACAACCAAAGCATAAACATTTGAAATTATAAGACCACTTTCATGGCATTCATATCCCTCTCCTCTCGGGGTTTGTGTGGTCAGAAACTCAGTAATATGGGGCTCTGGTTATGTGCCGTTATGAGAAAACTAGTTTTTACTTTAAAACAATTCTAACAGTGTTACATAATCTTTTTTATCTGTGAAATGATCTCCTATTTGTTTGTTTATATTTTACTGCATTCCTATTCTCAGTTTCATGTAAACTGCCTTTCAAGTTTCAAGTGTCTGATTTTCGGTTTTTCTTTTGGCATGCTCCTCACAAGTGCCTTACTGAGTGGCTCCATTTCTGTCAATCTGGATGGTTGCTTCTCCAGCTGTGTTTAGATTTGCTCTCTGGACGTGTCAAAGTCTTTCAGGACTTTCTCTTGATTTTTGTATTTCGGGGTTTGTGTGGTCAGAAACTCAGTAATATGGGGCTCTGGTTATGTCAAAGCTTGTGTACTGTTTGTTAGCAGTTGACATGTGAGAGTTAGGCTCTATGATATTTGTAATCTCTCCTCCCAACTAGATGAGATGTTTGGGTTGTCTTGTAAATCGAATCCAGGATCTGTGACCATGGTTTGTATATGTAATCACCAATTACCTTACCCATTTGTATGTAGCACACCTTCTGGATTGAGTTTTTCCATTTTCTGTTCTTGTTTGTTAAGGTTGTTTGGGATCTTGTAAGTTTGACGCAGGGATGATGATGTGTCTTGTTTGAGCTGCTGGTATTACCACTAATCTGGAGATACTGTGGCCATTCATGTACTTTGAGATGAGATTTCTGGGCTGTCCTGTAAATTGAAACCAGGATCTGTGGCCATGAGTTGTTATGTAACTCACCAATTACCTATTTGTATGAACCACACCTTCTGGGTTGCAGTTGTATCATTTTCCGCTCTTCTTTGTTAAGGTTATTGGGAATCTTGTAAGTTTAATGAGGGGTTGATGTTGTGTCTTGTCTGAGTTGCCGGTATTACCACTTATCTGGAGATACAGCAGCCATCCATGTACTTTGAGCCATTGTTGCTGGTATTACCACTAATCTGGAGATACAGTGGCTGTTCATGTTCTTTTAGAAGAGATTTTTGGGCTGTCCTGTAAATTGAGTTCAGTATCTGTGACCATGAGTTGTATATGTAACTCACTAGTTACCTATTTGTATGTAGTACGTACCACACCTTCTGGGTGGAAGTTGTATCTGTTCTTGTTTGTTAAGGATGTTGGGAATCTTGTAAGTTTAATGGGGGGATGATGTGTCTTGTCTGAGTTGCGGTATTACCACTCATCTGGAGATAGAGCAGCCATTCATGTACTTTGAGCCATGGTTGCTGGGATTACCACTAATCTGGAGATACGATGGCCATTCATGTACTTTGAGATGAGATTTGGGTTGACCTGTAAATTGGATCCAGGATCTGTGTCCATGAGTTGTATATGTAACTCATAGTTACCTATTTGTATGTACCACACGTTCTGGGTGGAAGTTGTACCATTTTCCGTTCTTGTTTGTCAAGGTTGTTGGGAATCTTGTAAGTTTAATGGGGGATGGGGGGATGGTGTTGTGTCTTGTCTGAGTTGCCGGTATTATCACTTATCTGGAGATACAGCTGCCATTCATGTACTTTGAGCCATGGTTGCTGGTATTACCACTACTCTGGAGATACGGTGGCCATTCATGTACTTCAAGATGAGATTTGGGCTGTCTTGTAAATTGAATCCAGGATCTGTGACCCTGAGTTTTTTATGTAACTCACTAGTTACCTATTTGTATGTACCAACACCTTCTGGGTAGACGTTGCATCATTTTCTATTCTTGTTTGTTAAGGTTGTTGGGAATCTTGTAAGTTTAATGGGGGATGTTGTCTTGTTTGAGTTGCCCATATTACCACTTATCTGGAGATACAGCAGCCATTCATGTACTTTGAGCCATGGTTTCTGGTATTACCACTAATTTGGAGATACAATAGTCATTCATGTACTTTGAGATGAGCTTTTTGGGCTGTCCTATAAATTGAATCCAGGATCTGTGACCGTGAGTTGTATATGTAGCTGACCAATCACCCATTTGTACGTGCTGCACCTGGGTGGGAGTTGTATCATTTTCTTGTTTGTAAGGTTATTGGGAACTATTGTAAGTTTAATCGGTGGGATGATGTCGTGTCTTGTCGGAGTTGCCGGTATTACCACTTATCTGGAGATACAGCAGTCAGTTAAGTACTTTGAGCCGTGGTTGGAAAACCAACTTGTACATGTTCATGGATCTCCAATCAAGGTAGAGGCTTGGATCGCTTTGTAGTTGGGTTCTGGGTTTAAATATTCTTTTTGTACCTTCGATTTGTATTACTGCAAACTATCTGACAATTTTATACTCTGGATTGGTATAAAGGCTGAAATATCGAGGATCCAGATGATAAGTTTGGTTGCTTTTGTAAACGAGTGTTCTGTATTATAGAATAACCTGCAACAAAATAATGTGTTGAATAACCTTTTTTTATTTTTGGATAGATTGTATAGAATAACTTTGTAATTGACGGTTATGTAGCTTTCTACTAGAATAAAAATTATTTCTCTGTCTGTTTTCATTTTTACCTACATTCCCTTCCTATAATTCATCCTTTTTATCCATAAGGATTCTCAGTCATTTGTTTCTGGAATCTGCTGATGATGTGTACTCAATGACAAACTCATGATCATTGTAAGGGCATGCAGCCTATCATTTGCTTCATATTTGGTTGCTGCTTTGATTGTTTGCTTGCATGACACCAGTCCGCTGTTAAATCATTTCCTCTTAGTGTCTGCGTCATTTCATAAAAGGATTGCCTGGTTGTTGTGTGCTTGTGCAAATGAGTGTTATGATTTCTATATTGGTGGCTTCTCTGAATGTCTGTTGTGGTCGATAACTTTGGTTTAAAATAGGCACGGGGTATATATTATATATTA
Organism: Nuphar pumila; assembly: GCF_984573655.1. NCBI lineage: Eukaryota > Viridiplantae > Streptophyta > Magnoliopsida > Nymphaeales > Nymphaeaceae > Nuphar > Nuphar pumila. Next base: position 16,026,737 of record NC_143265.1, on the reverse strand, counting down.
TCTCTTATAATGGTCCTTTTTTTTTTCCCTTATGTTCGACTATCTTTATTAGGGAAATAAGGATGCTCAAAGATGTAATGGATGTAGAAGTGGTGGAATCAGAATCCGAGTAAATTTTATGATGCTTTGATTGTTTATGTGGGATGCATATGTGATTCTGATTCAGTCATGTTGGCCGTGGAACTTTATCACTGTTCCAAGAATGCATGAGTCGATACCTTTTTCTTTTTTTTTGGGATAATCTAGTTGGGGGATAACCCCATCGCTTTCTAACCCGATACCCCTCGGTTGTGATAGTGAGACCTAACCATCTAGCTATCTCATTCAACCGCAAGTTGAGTCAATGCGTTCTTGTGAGTAGTGTTGCAGTCTGATCTTGGTCTTTTGCATTACCATGTCAGCATTAATCTTTGTATGTTACCAGAGTCATTTACCCCTTTGGGTCTGGTTATGGTTGTGGTCGGGGCTAACGATGCAAATCTTTGAAATAAGATTCAAATTTGTATTCCGATCAGATTTATATTTGCTTAATCAGATGTTTTAGTCGGTAATTGCATTCGAATCAATAATTGTCATCATATTTATGTTTGAGTTTGAACAAAATCTGATCCGTTTTTACTTGTGTAGAAAGCCCGTTTTCAGTGGTTTTCTTTTGTTGTCCAGAATTATCATATAAATTTTTTATCCAAATTCAACCACTTTACCTAATCATCTTTGATCTGTTTGCACACCTCTTGGAGATGCACCATGGGCAAACCTTGTAGATGCCAGTCTTGGTTTTGGAAAGTTCATTGAATTCGAAATGCATATGGCACATCCTTTTATAGACCAATAGGAAGAACTAGAAGATTATATTCGGATTTAGATGGATATCCAATCTGAATCCAACAGTATATTCTGAATGAATCCTTGGATTAAGATCATAATGTGAAGTCAGGTTGGATTTGGATGTGCTTAATCAATTTATTTCAAGGTTGAATCAATGTTCTGTCTTGGACTTACATTCAGATTCGGATCACATCTGATCTGCTTTTTTTTTTACATGTACGAAGCTAAATCCAGGGGGGGTGCAAATGGATCTAGTTTAGGCTGCTATCCATCACAGTCTGACATTATAACCAGATATGGATCCTTAGGCTAAGATCTGAATGTGCATTCAAATTATTTTCAGATTTGAATTGGATTCAGATCAGATCCGATTTGACTTGCAAATTTTTCTCAATGTAGAAGGCTTGTTTTTTGGTTCCTTCTTTTTGGATTTGTTACATGGATAAACCACCCCCAGGATCAGAGACCTAGTCACGCTGGTTGCTGTCCTGGCAGCATAAAACTCTTTGGGCTTACCACTCACCCCCAGGGAGTTGCCAAGTTTTGGCTTGCGCAGAGGGTGACACCCATGGGATTTTGGACCTAGAGTGCCCGCTTAGCGGCTCATCTCACGACGACAAACCCTGTGGGACTGTTTTTAGTTCCTTCTTAACTGGATTCAGCATTGCCATTATATTTTGGATCTGGATTCAGCTATGCCTCATCAGATCTCATTCAGATCCCTTGTATGCATTTCAGATTCAGATTCAAATCTATCATTATCCGGCCTGTAGCTGATTTGTTTGCACCCGCAGTGCCTGCTATATATAAGCAGATCTGGATGCAGCAATATCTAATCCTATTTCATTAGGATCTGGACTCTCATTGAGATCTATTGTATTCAATTTGGGTTTGAATGCAGATCTAGCATGAGTCTATCTTGCGCTAAATGAGCTAGCACCAGGGATGCAAATGGGTTGGAGCTGTGACTCATTTGTAAACTGGATTTGATACATATCGTGAGTTTCGCAATACATATCTGAATCCAAGTTAGATTCCAAGCAAATGTGGTTGGATTTAGTCAGGTTCAGGTGAGAACCGGGTAAATGAATATGTTGTGGTTCAGGAGCAGGTGGGGTCTAAACTTGGCTTGTTTTACCTGTTCTACATGAAAAAACAATTTGCTTGACCCATTTTCACCCGATCCAATACCATATAGTCTCAGATCACATCCAGTTTTGGGATTCTACTATGATTAAAATTTTAAACTGGATCGGGAATCGGACTTACTTTTTGAAATTTGGATCCAATATTAGGACAAGCTTGATTCTACCCATATCTGGCCTGTTTGCATCCCTAAGTCTAGAATCACTGATTAGAGTTGACGATTGTAAGCGTTTTTTAATTGTGTGGATTGGACCGGACTAATGTGGTGCCCCGGATACCATTCATCTCAAGATGAATGGCATCCAAAATCCATAAACAACATGCCCATCTTGTATATGGGTCCTATTTTATGTGTTGCCATTCGGTTTTTGTGGTTCAGGGTTGAACTAAGTTACTTTTCACGAAGTTTTAATTGGATCTCAAATAGGCGGTGTGATGTGGTCTGCAATTGGGGTGCAAATGGATCCAGTTTAGGGGTGATATCCATCCGAATCTGACACATCATATCCAGATATGAATCCTTAGACTAATATCCAATTTTTTATTCAGATTGGATTGTGATCTTCTTAGTCAAATTATTTTCAGATCTGGATTGGATTCAGATCAAGTTTGTGTTCGATCTACATTTGGATTCTGATTGAATCTGATCCATTTACATTTTCTTGATGTAAAAAGCTTGTTTTTAGTCCTTTTGTACCGGACAGTATTGCCACATATATTTAGGATTTGGATTCAGCTATACCTCATAGGATCTCGTTTGGTTCCCTTGTATGCATCAGATTCAAATTTGGATCTACCATGATCTGGCCCATATCAGATCCGTTTGCATCCATAATCAGTCATTCCGTCAGTCTTGCTAGGTGGTGTCAACGGGCCAGACCTTCACCTGACCCTGGTGGGTCTATACTTTGATCTGACACTAAGATACTGTATCGAGTCTGGACCCAGGTCCAACTAATCTACCATAGAAAAAACAATTCTGGTTCAGGATTAAATAAACCAGACCTGGTCTATACTTGGTAAAATAATATTTTTTATGTTTCTTTACATTGAAAAATTGTGAATCTTAATTTGGAACTCAGGTTGGACAAGGGTCTGGTATGAAATTTCGTAAACCATACCCAGCCCCTTATGCTAATCGGACCTCATGGGTCTGACCCAGATAGTTAATCAAACTCTTACTTTGACTGGATCGGGTATGGGTCAGGATCTGGCCGTATCCGACCTATTGACATCCCTAGTCTTTCCATGAGAGCAGATTGGGACAGGACAGACTAGAGTGCCCTCCATTCATCTTGAGACCAACGGCATCCAAAACCCCATTTACAAGATGCCCATCATGTAGGTGGGCCCCATTTCGCTTCCGGTGCCATTCATCTTTCAGATGGGTGGGTATGAGGTTAACACCTCCGAGTGGAGTCCTGATCAGGTGCAATCACGTTTGACAAAAGGAACGTGCTGCTGCACTCAGACTCCACAACCAATGTTGTTAGTATCCTTGCGAATTGGCCGATTCTTATCATATAGGCAGAAAATCGATACAAAACTGACCCGAACTGGATAATTTTCAAATAAATCGTAAAAACACTTTAGCATATTTATTAATATTTTTTGACACGTGTCTTTCTGTGATTAAAAGTTGGCCGATTCACACCGAATCAGCCCTGAATCGCAATCGCCCGGTCCTGAATCGATTTGAAAATTGATTCAGGGTCCGAGACGATACTGACAACATTGCCCACAACCATGTTTTAGTTGGCCCCATGGAGCATGCACGAATCGTCGGATAGTTGGGGCCAACAGACTGCACGGGACAGCCGTCTTCTGGTCAGATCAGAAGCACATTTTTTGTACAATGCGATTGCACCTGATAGAAATATGCAGGGATGTCATAGTCATAGAGCCACTAAAATCATGAGTTTAAAAATTTTAATGGTTGGAATGTCCAACAAAGGTGCTGTGGTGTAGTCGGTTATCACGTCAGTCTTACACACTGAAGGTCCCCAGTTCGAGCCTGGGCAGCACCATCGTGTTATCTTTTTATCGTTTCAACACTGGCCTTCGAAGTCTCCAACGTCTTTTTTTTCCAAGTCTCCCCATTTTATACGGCGTTATTTTAAATATCACGTTTTTAAGATGATATCGTCACATTATATCACATTTGTAACATGATTATCACGTTATTAAAAGCGATATTTCTATTTTATATATTTTAAAATTTTAATGTTCTTCCTTATAATTTTCTTGCATATTTGTAAATTTTAATTATACCATATCTTCCTGTATTTTCCCATAAATTTATTGCGAGTTTTTTCTTTGCCATCAAAATCCCGATAACGAGATTTGTGACTATAGTCTAAAACTTAGTCCTTCCCTTTCAATTTTCGTGACATATTTGCCCTTTCAATAAAAATATTTACCTGCAACCAGCGCTAAGTCTTTGTCAGCTATGCTTGGACCCATTCCATTTAGGGTTGGAAATGGGTCGGATCCAGGAAGAGGATTTGGCTGTTTCAGATTGGAACTGATCCAACTTTCAGTGGCGCAGAAAAAGTTCAGATAATATTTGTTAAAGGTGGTGAAAAACCTTATGGGTGTCCTGTTAGATCCGTATCTGAATTTGTGGTAATACTGGATCCAGAAAAAAATATAAGAAATCAAGCTATTTACTTGTAAAAAAATGCATTTGGTAAGATTTTGTTTCAGAACAACTCCAGATCCGACTCAAAATGCTGATCCAAATCCGAAAGTGATCCGATGGAACAGTTTCAAATCCGCGTTCAGATTTTACTTAAAGGATCCATATCCAAAAATATGCCGGACACGAATCAGATATCCAATCATATCCGACCTGTTTGCAATCCTAGTGCTCATATATATGGGGGAGTCGAACTTCGGATAGAGGGAAAGCTCTCTCCACAAGTTTGAGGCCATGTGAGAAATCTCTTGGGGTCATATTATGCACAAATTTTTGGTAGAAAACTAACTAGGAGCACGTTTTGTCCTAGGCCATGTGAGCAATCTCTACTCAAGCCCAAATGAGAGTTGTTCTCTCACAACTATGAGAGAATGATTCAAATTTTCTCTGTTTTCTCATGTCAAAGCAAACATGAGAAAATAGAAAGGTTAGTAAATGAATCAACTCGCATCTTGTGAGATTAGAAACCATGGGGTCGACGGCCCTGTGATTTCAAATCATGGCTCGATTTTACATTGAAAAATGCAAGCAAACATGCCCAGAGAGCTGCACATTAGGGCTCGAGTAGAGCTTAGACTTTTCCAAACTCGGATTAGTTTACATGAACCAAGTTCGAGCTCGATCTCAAGCGGAGATTTTTTTTTTATATATATATTTACACAGAGAAACCACCTCCAAGATCAGAGAATCTAGGTTATGCACTTTTGTTAAAGGTGGTGAAAAACCTTATTTGTTAGACGAATCGAGGTTATGCACTTTTCTGATTTGAGTAGATCGATGAATCAGAGTGATTCTCTAATATCATCAGAAGCTGAAGGTTTCATTCCTCTTGCAGGATCAACCGATCATTAAGAGGTTGATCTACAGGAAGAGTGGAAGCTCTGCAACAACTAGAGTCTAGAAGCAGACCGGATTATGCGATTTGACTGAATTTCCTTCTTGACTTATGGATGAGTCAAAAAGGCCAATCCTCACTTGAGGCCTTTCCACAGGTGGAGCCAAAAGAATTTCAACTTTATTGATAAAGCAAACTTCAGATTACAAAATGATCAATGTTCATTACAGAAGTCAAACTTGTTCTTATAAGTTGTGCCTAAGTGTGCGCCAGCTCACTAGGCGACCCACACTTCAAATCCTATTGGAGATGACTCTAAGTGGCTGTTGCAAACCACGTGCCCGCTGTCGCTACTGCCCAACTACCTTTCCAATTGGTTTTAACCACCTTTTCATCTCACGCCCGCTGCTCACTAACTGCCTTGACCTGTTTCTACGCTAGAGGTTTAGCTGGACCCGTATCAATCACCCCTTCTTGAAATGATCCTAGTCCTCTAGGATTAAATTCAGGATAACAATTCTTCATGTTATAGTACCATTCCCAAGTTGTTGTAGCTTCACCCTCGCCATCCCATTCTACCAAGTACTTTCTAATCCTTCATATCCCTCGGTGAACCAACTTGGAATTGAGTACTCTAGTTGGGTGCCTTGTCACTTTGTCTTGTACTTCGGTCCGAGGTATCACTCCATGATATGGTTTGAGACGGGAGACATGAAAGATCGGATGAATGAGAACATCCTTAGGCAATTTCAACTTGTAAGCCACCTCTCTGATGTGGGTCATCACTTGATATGGCCCGAAATATTTTGGAGACAATTTGGTTATTCTTGCTTAAAGAAAACTGACCATGACGTATTCGCTCTAGCCAAACCCAATCCCCTTCTTGAAATTCCCTGTCTTTCTTGTGCTTGTTGTACACTTGCTTCATTCGGTTTTGGGCTCTCTTGATGTTTCTTTTTAGAATTCTTAGAATCTCATCTCTTTCACGTAGTTGGTGATCCACCACAACCATGTTTGTTGTACCTTCTTTATAAAGAAGAGTATAAGGAGGAAGTTTCCCATAAATTGCTTCATAAGGAGTCATACCCATGGTATTATGGAATGAAGTGTTATAGCATCATTCGGCCCAAGGTAAATATTCAACCCACTCATCCTGCTTCTCACTGGTGAAGCACCTCAAGTATGTCTCAAGAGTTCGATTAACTAACTCAGTTTGGCCATCGGTTTGAGGATGACCAGCAGTACTAAAAGACATTTATGTTCCCATCAATGAAAAATACTCTTTCAAAAATCGGCTAAGAAAAACTGAATCTCTATCACAAGTGATGGTTCTTGGCATTCCATAGAGCTTGGCTACATTTTGAATGAACATCTTTACCACCATTTGAACCGTGTAAGCACTTGGTAGAGCTATGAAGTGAGCTTCTTTTGAAAGTCGATTCACTACTACCAAAAGGACTTCCTTCCTTTGGGATATTGGTAATTTCTTGATGAAATCCATGCTTACACATTTATTTAGCCGAGGAACAGTTTCGTACCTCATGCATTGCTTATGCATTTATTTAGTTCAATGTACAGTTTCACAAATCGAGCATTGCTTTATATATTGCCATCGAGCTGAAATATGCACAGTCTTGCATAATATAATATATGTATTATTGGTACATATATCCAACCTCGTAAGGTACGTAGTTGTGTACTCTTTCCTACCTTGTAGCATGCTTGCACTTTTATAAAAGACACGAATTTGCGCATGTGCACTAAAACTTGAAAGAAGAGAGATTTCTTGCATGAATCTATCATTCAAATCTGTGTAGTTTTAAAATGCAAATTCGAACACTTGTGGGTTGCCTAATTGCAACTAAGTTCTTCCCAAACCAGCACAATAGGAAGAAGATGGGTTTTTTTCTTAAAAGTCCATACCCTGTTTATCGTAAGCAATATTGCGAGACATGCATAACATGTTGATACTATGAAAATTGGATGAGAGATTCGAGGCGATCTCGCAATGTGCAAATTGCATAATGATATATAAAAGTGGTTTGAATTACAATGCATGTCAAATTAAACTAAAATTGTTACATCGTTTCTTTCACAACACAATAAAGTTGGGGTTTCTTTCTGAAAAACCTATACCACGCTCATCATAGCGGTACTATCAGACATGTTAGTACTTCAATGATTGGATGAGAGTTTTATAGTAACCTTGAAGTGTGTAAGATGCACATTGCTAAAATTACATAAATGATGATCATCGCCTTCATAGGTAAGATACTCGATTTGGTTCGAAAGACCAGAGCATGTAGAATGTGTTGTCAATTAAAATAGAACCTGACATACCTATTTATTTCTTTGTTTCCATAAAGAGAGAGGATGGGATGATACAAAAACTCTGATGGATAGGTTGTTAACAACCACTCCTCGGGAAAATGACTCGGTGTCCCCAGTCATCGGAGTTAAGAGACAGGACTACCAAAAATTATCCTAGGTGGTAGATCCCACTAACTTCTGCAGAAGTTGGATGCATCCTTTGCTACGAAAGCCTCTAGAAAATTCTCTTTCGGTCACTGACCGTCCCCTTAGGAGCGGACTCAGCTAGCTATTTGGGGTATAAAAAATATATAGCATAACAAACCTCTGAACAATCTCAGTTGTTTCTACGTTTCGTTCTTGCGCGTACCCTCATAATAGCGAATATCGAAACAAAGTTATCATGTTCATTTTACTTATTTTGACTTGCACACCACGAAAGGAAAAATATACATATTAGTTTGAGTTAAGAATTTTGCTCTCTTTAGAGACATCTGATAATATTGGAACGATATAGAAACAAAATTAACATGCTTATTTTTACTTATGTTAAATTGTAAATCATGTATGAAATAAAATATGTGTTAGTTTTGTTCTAAATTGTTATACTTGTGCACCTAACAATTTTTCATGAATCTGACCCGTCTTATGGGTACAGGTGATGATTTGGTCAGTATGACAAACGATGACACGATGACATGATGATATCAAGATGAGACTATTTCCCTGACGTTTCACTCCTGAGGATATTTTTGTAATTTTATATAAGGATTTTCTTAAAAATTTCTCTTTTATATAAACTCTAAATTATTAAAAGTGTATTTTATTTTTAATCTATTTAGTTTTGAATGTACGAAGTTTCAAATCTGTTGTGTAAAGGAAAGGTTTCACAAGTAATAAGCTGAAGGTTCATTGACTTGTTATTTCAAAAATACTATTTCTCGCTGAATTATTATTTAAAACTCTGATAAAAGAATGATTACAAGGCTTTCAAAATTTTTCTAAAAAGCTACAAGTCTAGGATTTTGGGGGCATTACAACTTGGTATCAAAGCCACATGAAAAATAGTGATTCTTGATTATCTGATATGTGTATCGCACTATAAGTATTATTGATTAAATTGTTTCGCATCTATTTTGATTAAATAAATGTCTCAATTTAGATGTCATACAATAAAATGATTGAGTAAATATATGCATTAACTAGATCAATTGAATAGCTCCAATCAATGGTCAAAAACTTAGATTATAAGGTGGATGGGTTGGCTTGCGAAAGTACCAACCTAGGGCGATGTGATAACCATCAAGCTTTCTTGGGTCAAATCTGCCCCTGAGACACTGATGACTTTATCTTCTGTGGAAAGGTGAGTCATTTTATAGAAGAATACCACCTTAAACCAAGTCACGACATACGGCATTTGGTCACACAAGGCCTTGAAAAATGTGAGCAAGTTAAGGTTATTTAGAACAAAAAGTCATTTAGAAATAGTGATGGCAACAAACGATGATCTGATAATGATAAAATGCAGAGACCCCCATTTAAAAAACAAAAACAAGGTAGAGGAAACAAGTCACAGCAACCGTAAAATTGGATATGCTCAAGGTGCAACTATGTTCATCGTAGACAGTCATGCCCTCGAGACACTCGAGGCTGTCTATATTATGGAAAGATGGGGCATTTTGTCTGAATTTATCACAAGAAGGCAGTAGATTGGCAGAAACAAACTGCGAGTGAAAGTTAGTAGTAATAACAAGAACAATATCACCAGTAACCACAAGGAGAAGTGGTAGGTCGTGTCTATTTCATCGTGACAAAACAAGTAGAAGATAGTAAATAGACACTCTAATAGTCGCATGTTAAGACTTTTTGTGTTTCAGTATGAACTTTGCTTAGCCAAAGTTCATTAATGAAATCACGTATAGATTTTGTTCAAACCGACTTATAGCTTAAAACTTCTCTCAAAAATTAATTATGACTTGTCTTGATCACTTTAAAAGCTTATATGTTTGGGTACACACAATATTGTGCATCCTCGTCAACCCCGATTAACTTAGACTACGATCTCTATTGATAATCTTTGAAAGATATTTCGAGGACGAACTTATTTTAAGGCAAGTAGGATATAAAACCCCAAAATAAAAAAAAATGATATCGAATCCAGGTTAGATCTGACTAGATCCAACCCAGATCCTGTTTCACTCAGACCCCCCCCCCCCTGTGTTCTTACTTAAACCCCTGAGAGGGTTTTCTTTTAAAGAGAGCGTAAACCCCCTTTTTTCTCCTGATTGCAACCTGATTTCCCCCTGACCACCCCCGCTTTCCCATGCGTTTCTCTCTCCCTAACCCTGAGCTCCTCCTCTCCCCTCCGCCTTTGTAGGTGACCTCTAGTCGGACCCTCATCGAAGCCCTCATTGCGCCAGCCACCCTCCCACCTCTTTGCCCTGCGACCTCCCGTCTCCCTGCCCTCCTCAACTCATCGGATAGCTGGCCACTGGTGTGAGTTTTGGAAAATAATTTTTAAAATAATATTTTCAATAAAAACAAGTGTGAAAGCCATACACTAAAATATATAAAAAATGGCTTGCACGAGTGGTGGAGTCCAGGTCGATCTCAGGGAACGAGAAATACTTTGTATTCAAGCACACAACTAACTACTCTTTATTGCCAAAAATAAAAATCAATTAATTGAGTAAATAAGGGAGAGAGTGCAACCCTCTACGGAAGACTTTAAACAATAAAATATCAGCTTTATTACAAACCCAAATTAATTGAATAAAATAAAATAAACCCTAATCTAAAAATAAAGAAAAGGTCTTCAGTGCTTCGAGTCCTTTGTCCCTTTTTTGATTCTTTGTTCACTTTTGTATGCATTTTATTAAGGGCTTTATGAGAGCTTGAAGGGCCTTTTGAGGAGACCTTTTAAGGGCCTCAGAGGGCTCTTCGAGGGTATAAAAAAAGCCTCACCGCACATCTGAACTCTTCCCTGCAAGCAAAAAAAAAAATGCAGCAGCAAAAAAAAAAAACTAAACAAAAATCTAATAGTTAATGAACTAAAAAAATCAGCAAAAAGAATCAAACTACACTAAACCACTAGCTACACTAGAAGACGAAATAACGTAACTAACAAACAAACAGGGCACAAACTATCAACGATTTATGAACAAACTAACTGAATAGAAACAACTATGAACTAAAGGAAATTATTGTTCAAAATATACTCTAACTAAACTACACAAGAAACTCGACTTCAAAGTAAAAAAAACAAAAGACATGAAACCAACATATAACTACCAGCAAAATTTTAAAAAAAAATTAAACCTAAGCTAAACACTCTAAATATTACTTCACCCTAACTTCAGCTTAAAGAAATTAATACGTGGCATTAAAACCGTCTGTAGCAAAATTAAATTGCAACTAAGGTTAATAAACTAAGGTAATTCAAAACATTTGGATTAAGTAACCATAAGCTACACTAATAAAACGATTGATACAAGGCAACCATGATACTATTAAACAATTAAAATGATAACACTCTATTTTTAAGTTTCTACCTTATGAATCAACGTTAGTTACTACCTACCCTATAACATTTAAATCAACCAATAACTAAACTACAACAAACGTTAATTGCTAACTTAATCTATAAAATATAAACTAACCTACTCACTAACAATTAAAACTATCCTGCATATACTCAATTAAATCACACACACGGTATTGCTTCACGCAATACCTGATTGCACACAGCATCTTTCACGGTAGATACCGTGATTGACGCTGTAGCCAAAGATTTTTTTTTTGTACAACGTCTTCGTCTGATGGACGTTAATCACAGGTACACCATAAAACACTGCATCCGTTTACGACTGGCCTGCGCATCTTTAATCGATGGCCAACAGATATAACTTGAAGCACACGTGTGTGATTGACACTGACTATGGAAAGAAAATCAGCAACATCAACTAAAAGATTTATTTATTTTTATTTTTTCTAATCGACTATCAAGAACAATCAAACCGATACTAAGAAAACTAAATTGAAACATGCTAATACGATACACATAAATGATTCTAAATATGCAAAGACGAAGTACATAAAAAATAGACTGATATATGTAACGAAGATGCAAAAAAAAAATTAAATATGATGCATGCATTGTTTCTAAAATCTATAGAGATGTGGTAGAAGACGCAAACCTAACGATCCACATCCGATGGAGGGGTTGAGAAGAAGAAGATGGCTTTTCCTTTGAGCAGCGTGCGCCTCTGTCGAGTAAGGCAAGAAGAATCAGTGACAAAGATACATTATAAGCAAGACGAATTCGAGAGGAAAAAGAAGAGGATGAGGGAGAACCGGTTGGGATTGAGAACGAAGAGGAAGAGAAGAGAGAGGGGAGAAGAAGCTGTGTTTTTTTTTCAAGAGGCAAAAACAATGGATGCTGTTGGAAATGTTTTTTTCAAGAGGCAAAAACACGATTTCTATGGAAGTCTGAAAATTTTTCAGAAATTCTAAAACAAGTCTTCCTCAAAAACATATTTTTCAAAAGAGGGTTTTCCTAAACTAATTAAAATTAGTAACTACTCTCCTAATCTAATTAAACTATAGATTAAAAACTCCTAAATTAACTAAAACACTAAAAAATGCAGAGCAAGCTTTGAAATTGACAAATTTTTTTATAATTTCTATTTCAATGCGATTTCTCGAAACTAACAATAAAAATGACTTTTAATGTGATTTTTCTATTGATCATGCATAAACTAATATGAATAAAATGCAAAAACATATGCATGATCAACCACGCACACTCATCGACCACTCTCTTTCTCTCCCTCCCGACTGTCACCACCAGAACCACCTGTCGTCGCCTCTCTCTCACTGGAAGTACTCTCTCTTTCTCCTGCCCCCTCTCTCTTCTCTCTATTTGTCATCGGTAGAAGGGTGTCGGTCCTCCTGCCTCTCTGTTTTGTGCCGGCAGGAGGGCGCCAACCCTCCTTCCTCCCTCCCTGCTCTCCCTTCTTTCGGCCAGCATGCAGACGGGGCGTGACGCCCCTGCCTTTTCCTTTTTTGGCCAATGGGCAGGGGACGATGCCCCTGCCACCTCCTCTTTTCTGGTCTACAGATGGGGGGTGACGCCCCTACCGCCACCATTTTTTCCGGTCGATGAGCAGGGGCGCGGCCCCTGCCCTCCCTTTCTCTATCAGGCCGGTGGGCAAGGGCGGAGCCCTTGCCCCCTTCCCTCTCTTTTCCGGCTGGAGTTGATTGGGCCAATCCTGATAGCCTGATCGAGCCCAGCTCAGTCGATGGTCTCGAGGGGACTGAGCCCAAGCTCAGTCCAACCAAGGATGGGGCCAGGCTCGGCCTGGCAGCCGAGCCCACCCCCCTTCCAATGTTTCCTGTTTTGGTCGGTTGGGGGTCCAACCGACTCCAGCTCCGTTGGGGCCTAAGCGGCTCACTCACCCGAGTGAGCTCGGTCCTCACTGATCCCAGCTCAGCTCACTCTGTTTCGAAACCCGGTACAGTCAGGCAACCCGAGCCTGGGTCGGATATTGTCCTTTGTGACCTAAACGCAACGCCCGTGTGTGATTCCTCCTTTTCTTTTTTCGCAACACAACAAATCATTTAGCGCACTCCATCAGTGCAACGAACTCCATGTCTGTACCGAGGCACACACCACTTATCACCTACTCCCAAAACCATTAGCAAAATCGGCATTCTCTGAGGTAGGAAAAAGTTGCACGAAGAACAAAAAAAGGGCAATGCTAAAACTTGTAAATGAATATAATTAAATGTATATATATGTACTGTAAAACCAACAAATTTTGATATTTTTCGAGAAATAATAGTAAATTAAGGCTAAAATATTATTTAAAATTAAACTATAAATTAAATCATAATTCAAGTATTAACGAGAGTTCATAATAAATTTCAAGTTGAGAATTTATTCTGAAACAGGGGTTTTATTTTTAATCGGATTAAATTAGATTTAAGCTGAACTTAACCGGATCTTAATTTGAGTTTTAATATCAGTGAGGATTCGATCTAAGTATATATTTTAATTTGAGGTTTTATTGAATTTTGATTCCAATTTCTAAAGTTTTATCAATCCAAAATTCGATTCGGAAATTCAACTTCGGATCAAATTTGAATTTAGATTTGGATTTAATCACTATCGTGAACATTATAGTTGGATTTGGGTTTGGTTCAAATCTAAATTAAGATTTAGTTGAATGTCAATTGAAGTTTGAATGATAAATTAATTTAAAATTAGAACCGAATTTATAATATCTAATAATTAATAAATAAATAAATAATGTTTTAGATTTGGGTAAAATGTAGAATTTTAATTAAAACTAAATCAAGATTTCATTTGCATGTTATGAAGAGTCAAAAATTTAATCTCAAGTGAATTTGAGTTTAATTGAAGTTAAATTTTGAAGTTTGGATTTAATTTAGATTTTATTTCACACAAATTTGAATTTGGATCTTTATTAAACATAAATATGAATTTGGAGGTAATACCCAAAATCTTTCGAGGTTTTTCTTGAATCTTGGCATTTGAATTATTATGTGATAAATTATAAATTCTAAATTTTAGTTATAAATGTACTAAAGGAATTTATAGGGTTAGTTGAAAATTTTAAAAAAGTAAAAAAAAATGTATATAACCTTACACGCCTAGAGTTTTTAGAATTTTGAATCATATTTTGGTAAATTTTAAATTTAACCTTAAAGGAATAAATTAAAATAAATGATTTAAATGTTTAAGACTTTGAAAAATTATTTATGAAATTTAATTAAGCATAAATTTAATTAAATTTCATGTATTAGCATTACGTGTGAATTATTAATTAATTTATGAAATATTTTAATTTAATTTAAAATAAATTTAACTTGAATTTCATTGAATGGATTTATAAAATTAACTAAAGTTTATAAAATGGTAGGAGTCCATAGGTGGGCCATCCCATCCTATGTGGCATCTTAATTTAATGTTTAAATTGGTAAAACAAAAAAAAGTAAAAATCAAATTTACTAAAAAACAAGGCAAAGGGTTGAAAAAGTAAAAAATTTCTATATTTCAAAAATTAAGCCCCATAAGAGGGGGACCAACCCTAGAGGACTCTAGAAGGGTCAAGCAAGGGCTGGACCAAGGAAATGAAGAGGAAAGAAAGGAAAAAGGAAAGATAAAAAAATTATAATAAACATTAATTAGTCAACTTGCTTGCCAAGCAAGCAAGTTGACATTTTCAACTTAGAAAGGGTCTTGGACCATATAGATTGACCAACCCATGAGAATAACTCTCTATTTATATCATATAATACATATACTATATCATATATATGAAATAAAAATAAATAACCTAAGCTAGCTAAAATAAAATACAAAAAAAGAGAGTAAATAAGAAAAAGAAGAAAAGAAAGGTAAAAGACATTTGAGAAAAGGAAACCAAGCTTGATCTAAATCAAGGGCTAGGATTTACTCTAGCCCTTGACCTCCCCTACTTCTTATTTAAGCAAGGGAGGGGCTCATGCTATTTGCTCCCTTAGAATTTTTCGAAGTCTTTTCCTCTTCTCTCAAATCCCTCCCTTTTTCTCAAATTTTCCTACACCAAGTCTTTGGTGTTTTCACCCTTAGAGCTTCAAGAGGGATCTACACGTAGTTCAAGGTAATGGTAGGAAGGTGTATTTGAGGTTATGGTACGTGTAGACCGGCCGACATGTGCGAAAGGATCAAGCTACACATATATAAACCGATTTTTTTGCCAAAAGGTAGGGGATCTATACTTCTCTTGCGAAATAGAATTCATAGCACAGATTTCATTAATTTTTCATAAGCATAGACCCTAAACAAACCCTCACATACAAAGGTTTGGCTCAAAGCTATTAAAAGATGAAAAAAAATAGTTTTTTGAGAGAAAATCATCTTGAAAACATAATTTTTTTCCAAAAATTAGTTTCTCAAAAAATAAAAACATAAATTTAAAAAATACATAAATTAGGCTATAATTTTATGCAATTTTTTATTTTTATCAGTAGTGTATGATATTATAGACAACCTATAAATTTTTTATGAATTTTCATGGTCAAAATCTTTAGATTTTATAATTTTAGTCATATCGGGGTTTTCAGAAAAGAAATTGGTAAATTTAGTAAAACCCATGAATTTCATAGTTAGATCCTTGCAATATTTAATTATAGTTGGTAAATTATGTTCATATGGATATTCTATGATTTTTTTAGATTTTTAATTTTATACAAATTTCATGATTTATTTGTTTAATTGGGTATTTTACCGAAATAAATTCTGAGGAAGTCACGATCAAGACGAATCTACTTTTTCGGCCAAACAGTTAAGGAAAAATATGATTTGTCTAACTTAGAATATATTAACCTTAGATGTGTGATTTTATTTATGTTTTTAAATTAATTTATGTTAAAAAAATATGGGTGTACAGATTCGGGTGACCCGGTTTGACCCCACCTAAATGCATAGACCCGGTGTGACAGTTTTTTAGACAGACATCCAACCAGTAAAATGCTTATAACTCCGTCATCTAGAGGAGTTTTGATGAGCGATTTATTGCGTTGGAAAGTTACACAAATTTCCTATCTACTGTATAATTTTGGAGTTTGTTCATGAAATGAGCACAATTATGTGATAGTTAGAACATAAAAGTATATGTCAGTAGTAAAACATCTGTAACTTCCTCATACATATGAATTTTTATGAACGGTTTGTGGCTACGGAAAGCTGACAAAATTTTTTACAATCTTTGAAAATATTAGCTTTGTTCACAGACTAAATTTTTTTATGTTAACTCTGTAACAGTCAGACAGAATTGAGATTTTCGCAAATCAGAACCGGTCTAAGGACCGAACCTCAATACTTTTGTAGTTACTTATGTGTTTCATAAATTCACTTATTTTAATCAATGTACAGAATGTATATGCATGAGAATGTTTAAGTTTATGCAGGGTATAATGTGCTTATGATAAGGCATGCATGTATGTTCAATGAAAAGTATTTTTGCCCAAAAGACTGAACAGTCTAAATTACGTAATGTGTTTATTAATGTTAATGAAATTCCTGCTAAAATAATATGAAAATCCATATGATTATGATGACGATGATAATGATGATGATGATGATGTTGTCATGTATGCATGGATGAATCCTAAGAAATGAATAAGATTCATATTTATGCATATGCACACATTTCTGTTTAAAAAGTATAAATGAATGATTGTTTCAATGCCAATATTTTATAAGTGCATCCATTGCCCTATAAGAGGCTGAATCTTTTGGATTCATTCAATTATGATTTCATGTAAGATATTAAGTAATCAAGTAAAATAATACATCACAAGTAAAAGATATTTGTTGGGAGAGTCGCAAGTGGTACAAAACTTCGTGGGATAAGTTATATTTCAATAATGAAAGGTTGCTCTTCCCCTCTTACGATTTTATGAAAAAATCACTACAATAGACTGCAACGTAGAGGATAAGATACTCATGAGTAAAAATCTGATTCATTAGGATTAAAGGTGCTAAAAATCTCTCTCAAATTATCATCCCTCACCTTGTTCCTGGTGAAAGGTGCCTGGCCAGGTCAAAGCCACTCTTATGTATGAAAATACCCCTGCACCATGGCCCTGATCCAGTTTTCAAGCCTGTATCGTACCAACAGGGATAAGAAGTAAAACTTAATATGTATGTGCATTAGTTAAGCATGACATGCTTTATTTAAGAAAAAAATATAATTAAAGATAAGAATTGATTCATACATTGAAGGGCTTCTGCATATGGTAAGTACATGCATTTTAATTATTCATGTGTATTTGTTTCATTTGATGTTAATATGCTTATTTATTTAATTAGAATGTATGCTTAATTCTTTAGTTTTTCATTATTATCTCATGAAAAATTAGATGAAATTCTTGTTTCATATTCTGTTTTATGAGTTTAGTATATTTCACCCTACTGAGACATATTAAGTCTAACCCCATGTGATTTTATATTTTTTAGGAAATGAGTAGATGCTTACACGCGAAGGCAGGAGGTTGTGACGGGGACCAAAGCTATCTTTCCTATACCTCTGAAGATTTTAGACTCTGATTATTTTTAATTTTAATTCAAAGGACAAATGTAATTGATTATGACAGTTGCAGATATTTCATTTTTATTTTCGTATGTATGTTTGAATTTATTTTAATTCTGCAATTGTATGATACAAATGATTGTGAAAAGTAGCATGCCAAGTTTTAGACCCGATGAATTTTTTGTTGTATTTGTTAAGTATTTCAAAAAAAAAATTCTATTATTTTTTTGGGTTATAAAAATTAGGGTGTTACATGTACGCTTTGAACTCAAGGATGCAATTTTGTGATCCTTGTCCTTCCTTCTCTTTTATGTCATTTACTTTATCGCCGTGCTTTTATGTGCACAGACTTTTGCTTACGCATTTATTTAGCTCAATGTGTGGTTTCACACATCGAGCCTTGCTTTATGTCATTTACTTTGCTGCCATAATTTTATGTGCACAGGCTACTGCTTACGTAATTTATTTGGCAGAGGTACAGTTTCGTATCTCATGCACTGCTTACGCATTTATTTAGTCAAGGTACGGTTTCGTACATCATGCACTGTTTATACATTTATTTAGCAGATGTACGATTTTATACCCTATGCACTGCTTACACATTTATTTAGCCGAAGAACAGTTTCATACATTGTGCATTGCTTACACATTTATTTAGCTCGATATGCGGTTTGGCATATCGAGCCTTGCATTATACATTATCGTCGTGTTGAAATATGTACAGGCCTGCATGATATAATATATGTATTATTGGTACAGATATCCAACCTCATAAGGTACGCAATTGCGTACTCTTTTGTACCCTGTAGCATACTTGTGCTTTTACAAAAGACATGAATTTGCACGTGTGCTAAAACTTGAAAGAAATTTTTTTTCTTTCGTGAATCCATCATTCAAATATGCGTAGTTTGGAAAAGCAAATTCGAATACTTAAGAGTTGCCTAATTGCCACTAAGTTTTTCCCAAACTGTCACAATAGGAAGAAGTGTTTATAAACTTCAGTTTAATATCTGATATGACTCAGATATCTCTGTTTAGGAGCATGGAAATGTGATTGGACGGGGTTTCTTTTAAGAAGCTCATACCCCTTTTATCGTAAGCAATATCGTGAGACATACACAACATATTGATATTACGGTAATTGGATGAGAGATTCGTGGTGATCTCGTAAAGTGCAAATTACACAATGATATATAAAAGTGGTTTGAATTATAATGCATGTCAAATTAAACTAAAATAGTTACATCATTTCTTTCACAATACAATAAAGTTGGAGTTTCTTTCTGAAAAACCTATACCCCTCTCATCATAGCGATACTATTAGACATGCATGATATGTTAGTACTACGATGATTAAATGAGAGTTTTATGATAACCTTGAAGCATGCAAAATGCACATTGTTGAAATCACATAAATAGTGATCATCGCCTTCAGAGGTAAGATGCTCGATTTGGTTTGAAAGACCAGAGCATGTAGAATGGGTTGTCAATTAAAATAAAACCTGACATACCCATTCATTTCTTTGTTTCCATCAAGAGAGAAGATGGGATGGTACAAAAACTTTGATGGACAAATTGTTAACAACCACCCCTCGGGCAAATGACTCGGTGTCCTCAATCATCGGAGTTAAGGGACGAGACTACAACAAATTATCCTAGGTGGTAGATCACACTAACTTCTGCAGAAGTTGGATGCATCTTTTACTACGAATGCCTCTAGAGAATTCTCTCTCGGTTACTGATCGTCCTCTTAGGAATAGACTCAAATAGCTATTCGAGGTATAAAAAATATATAGCATAACAAACTTCCAAAAAGTCTCAGTTGTTTCTACGTTTTGCTCTTGTGCGTACCCTAAGGATAGTGAATATCGAAACAAAGTTATCATGTTCATTTTACTTATTTTGATTTGCACACTGCGAAAGGAACAACATATATATTAGTTTGGGTTCAGAATTATGCTCATTATGTTCTTTTTGCTCACTCTTCGAAGACATCTGATAACATTGGAACGATATAGAAACAAGATTAATATGCTTATTTTTACTTATGTTAAATTATAAATCTTGTATAAAATAAAGCATTTGTTAGTTTTGTGCTAAATTGTTATACTTATGCACCTAATCTGACCTGTCTCATGGGTATAGGTGATGATTAGGTCAGTACGATGAACGATGGTATGATGACGTGATGGTATTACGATGAGACCCTTTTCTTGGCGTTTTTCTCCTGTGGATATTTTTATAATTTTGCATAAGAATTTTCTTGAAAATTTTTCTTTTGTATGAATAAAAAATTTCTAAAAAAAATCAAAATTATTAAAAAAGGGTTAATAGTTGGTGATATTGAAGGTACCAAATTATATGAAACTATTGAGCTGAAAATCATAGGTTTTAGTTTTTTTTGTAAATTAAATTCTATGGATGTCATTTACAATGTTTGTTTAGTGAGAAATGAGTTTTAAATGATATGATTATAAGCAGGTTTCCTAAGGGCTTCAAAAATTAACCATCCACTTGTCTCAAAACATAATATTTTTTAGATAGAAATAACTGATCCAAGGTTTGATCCTTGGCAAACAAACCTTCTATGTGGTTAGATTGAGTTGATAAGCCTTGAAACTATGATTTCCATCTCAATAGTTTCATATTTTAACTTGGTGCCTTCAATAGCACCAAATATTAACCCATTAAAAAATAGCTGTTTCTACAAGAAAGTATGGTACTATCGGGAGTAGACTTCAACTAGGCTACAGCCAATTAACCTTTATTGTTTCATACCGACTTTGTTTTCTTACTAAAAAGTTTTTCTCAAAGTCACTTTCTTAGGAGGGAGACTACAGTGACCTTAAATCTAGGGCTATTTTTTCCACATCCATCTGCATGATGACACTAAAGTGGGAATCACCCAACGTAACACATCATGGCTATACATCTTTAATTAATTAAAGGCTCTCTACTTAGCATCACACGAGGTGGGACCTACCATGTGCTTCACTTTGCTTTTCTAGTGCCCTATGTGCAAGGTGAACCACCCCACATGCATGGACAAGATGTACTTTTCTTGACTTCATACACAAAGTGCGGCCAGCCCATCATAGTCACAAAGACAATCTCGAAAGATTAAATGCATGGATGATTGATACTACTCCCAACATAGCACATGCTATAAGATTATCAAAACCACTAGTCTCATCTTTATGAGGGCTAAAGATGTTAAAATAGTGTAGCATTCAATGGGAAAAGGATAAAGGTGGGAAAGATGTCTACCATGTGCCTCCTGCACACACATGTACTGCTTCCATGGGATTGTGAGATGAGCTGCCTGTGTCCAGCCCTACAAAACTAATGTTGAGATGACTGGCCCTTCCCTAGTGATGAAACACCCTTCCCCATCACTTGCAACCACACAAACAGGTAACAGGCATTGGATTTTTAGCTTCTTTGCTTCCATTTTCTTGCTTTAAGATGCTCACATTTTCTGCTCATTAAGGTATTATTTTTAATGCTGCTACTCAAAGCACAATAAATGGCAATTTACATGGACAAGGATCTCATTTGAATATTACTTTTTTGTTTTCTTAAAGAAAGACACTTTTGAACTCGAGTGTAGGGATGGCAGTGGATTGGGCCCTAGCCTGCCTCATCCCGTTTGAACATGAAATGGAGATGGAGGCGGGGATGGAGGTTAAAATCAAAACTGGTGCGAGGATGAACTTAATCATTCTCCCACCTCATCCCCAATCCCCAATCCTCGTTAGTAAAATAATTAAAATACTCTTCGACAGTTCGACCTTCTTCTTTAGGGATAGTAGTGTACCAGGGTGAAACAGGGTCCTACTCTGCCTCGCCCCGTTTGAACCCGAGATGGATGTCACGATGGAGGTGGGGATGAAGGTTAAAATCAAAACCCGTGTAAGTATGAAGACGAGGATTAAAGGCAAAATTTTGAGATGGGGCGGGGGTGGAGACCTTGTCCCCCTTATCCGCCCCGGTCCACTGCCATCCCTACCGGAGTGACAAATATAGCCAATTTTAGAATGAATTGCCTATTTGAAAAATAATTTGTTTTTATTGTGGTATTGATGCTATAAAAAACAATTTTATGGTACTCTTCATAATATTTGTAATTCTATTTTATATATTTTCATGTACTTTTATATGTTTATATGCCACATATTTTCTTGAGAAGAAATTCAACATATCGCCTTACATTCCCTCCGAGATTTTCTTGAGAACAAGATTTCCGACTTTTTTTTGTACTATTTGAACGTGATTAAATCGCATGACAGCCTATTTGCTCTCATTTTGGACATTTATTACCTATCAAATTAAACAAATTTCTAGTAAAATGTTGAATACCACAAGCCTCCAACAAACTTATTACATTTAAGTGCCTAGTTAGAAAAGTAATTCTCTGAAGTTAGGCGGTATTTTCAATATTTCAAAATTTAGGCACATATCTAAAAATAGGTAAAAAGCAAGACGTGTTTTTGTAATTTTTTCAAAAAAGACAAAAAGAAAAAATCACTTGTAAAATAAGAGAAAATCCAGTGAAAGGTACTCGGTCCAATCACTAGATGCCACACTTCCAATCAAAGGGGAGGGTGAACGTGCAGCATCCACACACTGAGTAAGGTACTAGTCCGAGTACTGGATGTACTCTTTAGTATACAAAAAAAACCACTCCAGAGTCCAGAGGGGTGTAAACCCAGATGCACCCAGCCACCAGCTACGGCTTACTCAAGAGGAATGAACCCCAACTACCCGTCTAACAGCCGAGCCACTCGTTCAAACTGCGCTGCCCCCTCTCCAATAAGTTAGTTAGCTTGTCAATTACAGGGGCTCATGAGCTGATGATGCCATAAATAGATAGATTTTGTTGGCCCACATTCCGGTAACCAGGCATGAGCAAATGGGTCCAATCTCCTATTATCTTAGGCCCACTGGCAAAATGACCTAGGTTGAATCCACACCACATTGAACCCCTTCTTAATTCGTTGAATCTAGAACCAAGTACAAATCTTAGTGTACAATCATATTATTCTCAATCCACGAGGGGCACACCTTCCTGGTTAAGGCCGGTTGTGGGCTGTCATCAGCGATGTAAACGGTTCGGATTCGGATTCGGATTCGGATTCGATGTGACCAGTACCATATGGGAAAACATATTAGTTAAAAGAGGTCGGGGTAGGCCTAGGAAGACATGGATGGAGGTGATAGGAAAGGATATGAATGCTTTGAACCTCACCGAGGACATGGCATTGGATAGAAATGAATGGAGGAGAAGGATTCATGTGGAAGACCCAGAATGATTTTCTTTGTTGGTTTATATCGCCGACCCCAATTGTTTTGGGATGAAGGCGTAGTTGTTGTTGTTGTTGAATGCTGCCTAATCAAATTCAGATTCAAATGGTGAAAAGTTCACACCGGATTCGCTTTTTCACATGTAAACGGATTAAGTGGCAAAAATTTAAAACCATATCCACATCCAATTATAATGGGATATGGTTTTGGCTTACCAAATTTAACTAAACAGAACCGAATTCGATCAGAAATCAGATAAAATTTGATTCATTGTGTAATATTTGAGATTTTTTGTGATGATTTAAATATATAAACTTGAGAGATTTACCTACCAAATATGGATATTCGCTTATGGATTTCAAATAATTACATAATTTATGATTATTGTTATTATTTAACAATCTGGATTCCTTTTCAAATTTGTATTTGAGTTTGGATCTTAATAAGGGATCCAGGGAAAACAACACATAGTTGAACCAAGTTCAGGATATCCACTTGAAAAATACTAGATCTTAAAACATATTTTGGATCTAGGAAGAAGATTTGAACTCAAACATATTCGTATTGGCTTACAAGATTTTGATCCATATTATTTGGATCTCCGAATGAGTCAGGTCAACACAATTGGATTCAGGTATGGTTTAGACCCATATCGGGGTTTAAACCAGAATTAGGAGAGATTTTGATCCATTTGAAAGATCCAAATGGATCTCACTAATAAAAGAATATTTTAGATCCATTTGAAAACTCAAATGGATCCCACAAAATAAAAGGTATTTTCGAATCCATTTGAAAACCCAAATGAATCCTTTTAAATAAAGAGTGTGTTGGATCCATTTGGGTTTCCAAATGGATCCCACGAAACAAAAGTCAATTTGGATTCATTTGAAAACCCAAATGGATCCCACAAAATAAAAAAGGTAATTTGGATCTATTTGAAAAGCCAAATGGATCCCACAAAGAGGGATACATTATTGGATCCATTTGGAGACCCAAATGGATCCCACTAAGCAAAATAAGGTTTGGACCCATTTAGAAAATTCAAATGGATCCTACTAAAGAAATAAGAGAATGGATACGTTCGAGCCCCAAACAGATCCCATGAATTTGGGTCCATTTAGGTTCCAACTGAATCCAATTTCGGTAGAGTAATATATATACATATATGACCAGTACATATTTGATTAATTGGATCCCATGATTCGGATTGAATGTGACCAGTACCATATTTGATTAATTGGATGCTGCCTAAACAGATTCATATTCAAATGCTGAAAAGTTCACACCTGATTCACTTTTTCAAATGTAAACGGATTCCAGTGGCCAAAATATAAAACCATATCCGCATCTATATATACATCAGATTGGATTTGATGATACCCAAATGGGTCTCACCAAATCCAAAAATCTAATCCAAATTGAAAGACACATAAATAGGACCAAACCCAAAACCAAACCTAACCTTTATTTCAAACCTAAGGTTTCAACTAAAAAAAACAAACCCCACCGGATGTTGATGCAAGGCTGCCAAGAAGAGAAAGAAGGAAACAAAAAAAACATTAGGTAGCCACAAACTGCCACTGGATCCGTCGCTTCACTGAGAATCGAGCCACCACCATTTCTACTTTGGTTGCGACCATTTTCACTCGCTGAAGTCCCACATGAACGTGAGGTAGAGTCCTTACATTGTTATTTTTAGATAATTATATAATATATATATATATATATATATATATATATATATATATATATAAATATGCTCATTTTCATATGCACATGATTATATATATATAATCATGTGGAAAATGCAAGAAGTATCAATTACGAGCCTTTTGAATAAGTTATGAGCTATTACAAGCTTTTGAAACATTTATGAATTTTTGAAATGTTTACGAGCTTTTGAAAGTATCTACAGACTTTTAAAATATTTATGAGCTTTTAAAAGTATTTACAAACTTTTAAAATATTTACAAGCTTTTACGAGGTTTTAAAAGTATTTATAAGCTTTTAAAACATTTACGAGCTTTTGAAAGTGTTTACGAACTTTTAAAATGGTTACAAGCTTTTTAAAATGTTTACGAGCTTTTAAAATAATTATAAGCTTAAGAAATATTTACAAGCTTTTAAAATATTTATAAGCTTTAAAAATATTTACGAGCTTTTATGAACTTTTAAAGTATTTATGAGCTTTCGCAGGAGTACGAGCTTTCATAGATTTTGCGAACTCTATATTCGTATGTTAAAATATTAAATGACTATTGTACATGATGTATGCATGGCTCTTGATGGAGCTCAGGGTTCATAGAACCCGTTAGGACATGAAACATAATTTTATATCTTCTCTTTTTTACACATGAAATGACACATTATTTGTACATATGTTGGCTCATATTGGAGCTAGGGATTCAAAGAACTTGTACAGTGTTAGTGGACATATGGTGTGTATGACATGTTATATAATATGGGTGTACCCATACTTATATTGGCTCATACAAGAGCTTGACTTGATACAAACTTGTGAATTGTGAAAAAGGCATCGTACCATGAGAGTTACATGAATACACACATACACATATAATGTTGTGATCGCCTTCACAGGTGAAGTGCTCACATGGGCTAAAAGCGCTTGAGATATATTTGAATTTGTTGGATACCTACGAATGAATCATGATTACCTTAAAAGGATATTGGGTTACTCAGTCCTGCCTGAATCACTTAATGATATGAGACACATGAAATGCTGAGATCTCATAATAAGAACTCAGATTCATGATCTACCTAGAGTGGTAAGAGGTACAAGCCTTGAGTGACAATATTGTTTTATAGGAGCAAGGCATCTCAAAGGTCTTCAGTTACTCAAAGGTTAGGATAACATAGCTATCAACATATTATAAGTGATAGATTTTTATCTACTACAGTTAGTTTATGATGCATTTTATATTGTGTATACGTCATAACGGGTTTTCTCTCGGTTATGGACCACTTGCTTTGGGTCATGCTCAGTTCAGCACTAGGGTAAAAGTACAACTCATGAATAACATACCTACGAAATGTCTCGACTATTTAAGGTGATCGTTCTTCGTGCGTATCTGAGGAAACTATAATCAAGATAAACAATATTTTTATTCACATAGTTTTGAAATGAAAATATTCATGTACAATTATTAACTTTGTAAAATGTCATATTATTTTCTGTCAACTATTAGATGTCTTGATAAACTATCTTAGAATTGAATCATGTCTTGATGAACTGTGACATCTTATATAGAAATAAATATTTTAATATTATATAATTACTTGAAATTTATGTATACAGAGTCTGACCCTTTAAAGGGATTTTAGGTGATTGACATGCTGGACAGTGGATGACGAGATGCAGGAGTAGCATCGAGAACCAAAATGTCTGTGGATTCAGAACTAGACTTAAGATTTTATTTTGATCCTAAGTGTTTGTATAATTGTTACTTTGTCTGTTTTATTCATCTTAATGTATTTTGTAAATGAATACTTTTAGATATATAAATCATTTTAATTTTTATTCATGAATGATTATTTATCTGAGTTTATGCTGTCGATTCTTACTTATAACCCGTTTTAGAGTTTTTCAAACCTGCATGAAAATATCATTTTTCGTTGTTTAAAATAAAAGAAAATTCAAAATTTTCTTAAAAATTTCCAGTTAAGATTTTTTGAAGCAGTACACGTTACATCCTTAATTGTCACTTGAGATGACCACTCTTAGGCACTCAAGGAGAGATGAATGTGTTAAGGTTTTAGAACTAAGCACAAATCATATTGTTCTTAAGCCCTTAATACAGTACGCATGTCTAAATCAATTGGCTTGTGAAGACAGACTCGATAGGTTGGTTTTTCTACAATGCCAAGCCAATACGAACCCGGATCTAACTTGTCCAGGTCCATAGGCTAGAATGAAGCCATTAGCATGTACGCTAAGAAAAGGACTTCATTTTTTGGCTGAATTGGTGGGTCATATCAGACGATTTTGGGTCCAGCAGGATCTGCACTGTATGAGGACAGAGTTAAAGCACTAATACGTGGTTTCGGATCTGGACCACCAGGGACCAACCTGTTTTGGTCTCTCATGGGGTCACCTAGTGCATAAGCGATTCACCAAATGGATGGATTTGGGGCAGACATCCGTACAGATCAACGGTCATGCTTGCGTCACACGTGTGAGGAGTTGCTCTCCATGGGGAGGGAGAGAGGGAAGCAAGTCACATGGGGGGAACGTGCGCGGTCCACGTCCACGTCCCCGTCACCCTTAACGAACGTCGGTTATGCCACGTTGCGCACAACGGCAGAGTTGACGGAAGCCCACGTCAGCGGATAAGATGACGGACGTGCATCGTGGAACCACGGTCACCAGAATTGGACTCCCAGAGTAGGATCAGGTCACTAGATGCCGTTCATCTTGGAAATGAACGACATCCATCAAACAGGGAATAAGGCTCATTGTGAGCCGTTCATTTTTAAACCATTCAGACGCTGTTCATCCGTACAGGTTTGGATGCCGTTCATCTTGATATGATCAACGGCATTCAAAGGAGCTCTCACACTGACGTTTTTTTACTCAAGCTTTGCCCCTTACGGTATTTTGATAAATATATATATTTAGATATTAAAAATATCAAAAAGTAGTTTTTGTTGATTGAAAATTTAAAATTTTCGTATCTTTTTGTCTTATTTTTCAAAAAAAACTTTGAAACTCAAGCGTTGAGTGTGACATTGCCACGCACACATATAAATAAATAAATAAATAAATAATATATATAGCCTTGTGACATTGCCACATTTACCAAAAAGCCACCTAGTGCGTTTTAGTTCTTATGTTCAATCACCAGTTTCATTTGGATGAACTTTAAACACCAGGAGCAATGTGTAAAATGACATTTTTGTCTTTTTTTTTTTTTTTGCACTAATTGCTCCTACCAGACAATTATAACAATTCTTTTCTTTGTTTTTTAGAGAGAAAGCTGGGGTTAGACAGACTCCTACTACCATTTGGAGTTCGAACTTGCAACGTTCCAACACAAGGTGGCGTGCACTCACTGATCCAGCCAGACATGCGAAGATATAACAACTCTTATTTCGTGGTCATTTTTTAAAACATTTTCTATATCACAACAAATTGGCCCACAAGGGGTCGACTCATCTGGTAACTCATGTGACCAAGTTGACAGGACGTCACCAGTTCAAAACTCACGGGTATTAGACAGTTGCCGCGAGGCCGAAGCTGATTGTACTCCTCGATAGACAAGGAAAAACTTGGTATTTACGCCGATAAACTTGGGTTTTCTGACCTTATTTCCCTCCCAAGAAAAACAGAAAATCACCA
The DNA here is from genome assembly GCF_984573655.1 of Nuphar pumila. Lineage (NCBI taxonomy): Eukaryota > Viridiplantae > Streptophyta > Magnoliopsida > Nymphaeales > Nymphaeaceae > Nuphar > Nuphar pumila. The sequence goes on along the minus strand of NC_143265.1, from coordinate 15,998,160 downwards.
AGCAATTGTGAAGAAAGATCAAGATAAGCCTCACCATTTGATTCACCTTGCCTTCCAAAGTGTCAAACAAAAGGAAGAATCAATCGTAATCCACGGAAGGTAAAGGATTAAAAATCAAACCGACAGCCGTGAGTGGTGTCTTAGTCTTCGAATTTTACTCAACCATTCATACTTGGTCTTCAAAAAGCTATCTCCCCATCATTTTGTTACAAGGAGTAATTGATAATAAATGTGCCGAAAAGAATCTTCTCCCCCCACATTTAGCGGCGGAAAATCCTCACATGGGCAATCTCCCAAACCAGAAATCACGATGACCCCATTTGTTTGGTATATAGTCACAAAGCCATGGCCCACCTTCATATTTCTCTTTAAATGCATCTTCAGCTTCCAACTTCCCATATTAGACCTTTCTCCCCTTCCCCCCCCATTACTCTATAGATGGCAAATCCCTTCCTCATTCTCTTCATTCTTCTCTCTCTCTTTGTGGTCACCAGCATTTCCTCTAGAGCTCCACCACAAGACCCAGATCAAGTTGTGCAAGAGCTAGAGAGGTAAGCTTGAGCATTCCATTATTGCCAACTTAGTACATCTATACATTTGGTTTTAAATAATTTTAGGAAATGTCTTTAGACAGTTGCACTTTGTACTTTCTTGTTTTTGGGATGTTTGGTTCGAGTACAGGCTCATGTTGAGCCTGTCTCTGGGATCGATCCGGTAATCGGAGAGATCACCTTCCAATGCGATCGCCGCCTCGAAAAGCGGACACATGTTCCCTTCTTAAAAGCAGCTAATGGCATTAACCTTGTGCCCACAGAACTCATGATTAGGATGAGTGATTTATAATCTAAAATCACCTTTCTGTATTAGATGTAGTTATTGCCTCCCCTAATTTCAATTTAGCGAGTTTGGTTTGAATTATGAGTGAATGTCATATCATTAGGAAATGAAGCTAATTGATCTTTGCTTGGTTTGCCTTAGGGGAATTAACGGGTCGCGGAGGGAGTTGGGGTACCTCTCTTGCGGAACCGGCAACCCGATCGATGATTGCTGGAGATGTGACCCCAATTGGGAGTCGAACCGGCAGAGGCTCGCAGATTGCGCGTACGGGTTCGGCAAGAATGCACTTGGAGGAAGGAATGGCAAGATATATGTTGTTACAGACAGTGGGAATGATGATCCAGTCAACCCCAAACCAGGCACACTTCGCTATGGGGTCATCCAAAATGAGCCACTATGGATCATCTTTGCTCGTGACATGGTCATACAACTCAAGGAAGAGCTCATGATGAACTCATACAAGACCATTGATGGCCGCGGTGCTAGCGTTCACATTGCTAATGGGCCATGCATCACCATCCAATACGTGACCAACATCATCATACATGGAATAAACATCCATGATTGCAAGCAAGGGGGTAATGCCAATGTTAGGGACACCCCTCAACACTATGGTTGGAGGACCATATCGGATGGGGATGGTATCTCTATATTTGGAGGCAGCCATGTATGGGTGGACCATTGCTCTCTATCTAATTGCCATGATGGACTCATTGATGCCATACACGGTTCAACAGCCATTACCATCTCCAATAACTACATGACCCATCATAACAAAGTCATGCTCATGGGTCACAGTGACACGTATACACAGGATAAAGATATGCAGGTCACTATTGCCTTTAATCACTTTGGGGAGGGGCTGGTCCAAAGAATGCCTAGGTATGTCTAAAGCATTATTACATCTTCTACCTAGCTACATATATAGAACCTTTTCCTTTTCTCTTTCTTAATTACTAATGGTAACTGTGTCTGATGTATTTCAGGTGTAGGCATGGCTTTTTTCATGTTGTGAATAATGACTATACTCATTGGGAGATGTATGCTATTGGTGGGAGTGCATCCCCTACTATCAACAGCCAAGGGAACAGATTTCTTGCACCAAATGATAGATTTAACAAAGAGGTGAGATTCATTAACTAGTAATATATATATATATATATATATATATAAACCTAAAAAATGGGTACGGTGCTAAATGAAACATGCTATATTGGATTTTTGGTGTTTTTATTTCTGTTTTTAAAGCTGACAGAAAGAAGAAAAAATGCAATATTGTTAAAATATAACAATTTTGTCACGATATTGACATAATAAAAAGAGTTGTCATCGCATTTTCTATATTACATATATTTTTTTGTATTTTTATCCATGCTGATGCTTTCTTTGGATTTTCTCAGTTTTTCAAAACATTGTAAGATTTTTCCTTTCAGAGATTTGCGAGATTGGTAGTAATTACAAATTTGACAAAAGGGTGAGATTTATAAAGCAATTACTATGTGTGCTTTTACTTGTCTGTGGAGAGCAGATCAAGTAATTTGGCATCCTCACTGTCCACAATGTAGAGGTCCTTGCGGGATGAAGCAATGGACGGTGAAGATGTCAAATCACTTTCTTAAAGTGATTTGATTGATTACCTGATCTGCACTTTCTTAAAAGGCATCTCAAGTGATCCCTCATGTGCCATTTAGCCAATCAAATGACAGCAGTTTATGCGGTCCGCAGCAACAGAATTTAGGCCCCATTAAAAAATGCTGTAAGTCTTAAATCTGAAGTAACAACAGCACCAACTTTGAAATGGTAAATTCATAATGGCAGGTAACCAAACGCGAGGATGCGCCGGAGAGCGATTGGATTCATTGGAATTGGAAATCCAGTGGGGATTTGATGTTGAATGGAGCATTCTTCACTCCATCAGGTGCAGGGGCATCGTCTTCCAGCTACGCGAGGGCGTACAGTCTGAGCGCAAGGCCTTCGTCTCTTGTTGGCACCATCACAGTGTCAGCGGGAGCCCTCAACTGCAAGAAAGGAAGCCGGTGCTGATCAAAAGCACTAGCAAACTGCAGACAGTTATTAAAATTGTTAAGGGGAGGAATTACAGTATATATACTAATGCAATTATAAATACAAAAGTATATATATATATATATGTTTCAAATAGCTTTCTTAGGATTAGGAGTTTGTTGGTATTGGACAGCTTCTATAATTCCAACCTCGACCGGCTGTAGTGACCACTTCCACTAGTTTAGTGGTGGTTACGAAAAGGCAGCAATGGTACGAAGAGTTGATGTGATGGGAGGCTCTCAATGGTGATCATAAACTACAATTAACGGTCCTGATGGCACCAATCTAAAAGCTTGTCATCAGATTCTGTTGAGATTGAGATGTAATCTACGTTATTATTTTTAGAATCTGCAGTTCAAACAAATTGGCCACCTCTCTCTCTCTCTCTCTCTCTATATATATATATATATATATATATATATATATTACTATTTTGTTTTCGACAGTGAAAGCTGGGGTTAGGCAGACCCTACCTGTTTATTAGAATTCAGATTTGTACAAAATTACATGGGAGGCACACATTCCAGGTTCATGCTGGACCATTGGCAGTGCTTTTTCAGAAGATGCCAAGATCGCTAGAGTTCTTGCTAATCCATTAGAAACCTTGGGAAAAAACCGAACAATAAATCTGTCAAACTGGTACAGAGAACTAATTAGGATCGCCATGGATCCATTAGCTGTTCCCCAAACTTCCAAACATTTATTAACCTGCATGACTACTGAATCTCTACGAGAAGCTTCGATAATCACACGAGCAGAAGTAGGGATATCACTTAAAGATCTTCAACCAATTTCTGAAGTATCTTTCGGATATACTTGAACCATCAACAAAATGCCCTGCTTTGATGTACCGCCCCAGAGAGTCACGAATCACGTAACCCACCTGCCATATATTGCGATAGATGCTGAAGATGTTGACTTGAAGCCATTTCCATACCACCGGGTGATCCACCTCTGCGCAGATACTCAAAACATGCTCTCTCACTGCAGAAAAAACAGTCTTTGAATCTGGTTCTTGGTAAAGTTTCACTGTTAAAAAATGATTTGGTTCCTGATTCCCCAAAGCTTCCATACATTTACTTGAAAGGTCACCAACCAGGCCTGACAGAAATTTAGAGGGCAATTTAAGACGACTCCATCTTTGCAATGAACTTTGGATTGAACCATGGGGGATACACCAATGTCCAAACTCACGGTCAATCAGACTCCACACTCTTTTGAACAGTTGGGCATGATATGAAAATGTGATAAACCGTCTCCTCCATTTTCCTGCACAAGTAACAACGGCTAGCCATACAAAACCCTAAATGCTTCAGACGGTCTTGGGATAACAGCCTTTCTTCAGACGCAAGCAAGAGAGTGGTGGGTGCCCTGGGATAATGCCGCTTACACCAGATCAAACCAGCAATGGTGTTCTTGGGATGCTTAACACGACTCACCTGCCACACATCTTTGGTCGATTTCGAGTTAGAGCTCCCCCTGCACATCCTCCTGAAGGGGAATGTCAGAAGATAAAAAACCTGCAGCATCTGCAGCATCAAGGGTTTGCTGAATATTAAGAGGAAAATCAAGGGTCGAACTCTATCCGAATAAAAAACATTTGCAACATGGAGAGGGAGAAGGAAATGAATCAAAGATTTAGTGAGAGGCATATTGAGATGATCGATCAACGGGGTTGGAGAAATCCAAGGATCCAACCGAAAAGAAATACGTTGGCCGTTCCCCACTTCCCTTTTAATTTCTTCGCGAATGGAGTGTAGACCGTGTAGAGGCTCCTCCATCTATGAGATGGCTATAGTGATTAGCTTAGGAAACCAAAGAGATGTATTAATTGGATCCACGGATTTGACTCCTCTTGCAAGGCTGCCCATCCCATTTTTGGGAGGCATACCACGTTATGGTCACGCAGATGCTTGATCGCTAATCCTCCTTTCTTTGGGTTTGCAAATGTTGCCTCATGCTACAAGGTGGATGTGATGATTTGATGAAGAATCATGCCAGAGATTTACTCATGATGCTCTCCAATTGTGCTGTCACTATGCTTGACAATGTGAAACAGGACATCCAATAGATGGAAAAAGAAGCCGTAACTGATGCAATGGTACGGTATGAACTCGGTATATATCAATCCACGATTCAGGATCCAAACGGATCTAAGCGCACGCGGAAGCTTATACGATGCAGAGTTTGAACAAAATTCTAAAAAATAGATTTTTGAGACTTGTGCACTCTGATTTGACAGAGGCGGTCCAAATGAAAGTCGTGTGCCACTCACACAACTTTCCAACAAATCCAAAAACATCAGATTCGGAGCAGGACTGTCCGTTCCACGGACTCGGAACCGAGACTGCTAAACAAGTCCAAAACAGACTATCAGATTCTAGGGACAAACTGTTCAAATGGACTTTAGACTCCTCAAAAACTAGAGTTTGCAAAAACTCACAACTAACGAAACGAAGGTCAGATTCAGACCTTTTCAGAACATTAAAGATCGTAATTTTCTGAAATTTCTACAACCCGCTATAAATTTTTGAAGTTATAAAATGGTAATAGTTAATGAGCATGAAACTAAAAACTTCAAGCAAAATAACAGTAGCAGAAATTGATATTTTCGGAGCACAAAGACAACGATTCAACAAAATCTCCAAACATGAAAGATGTAGGTTTAGATCTTTGCTTCTCACAAAATAAAAAAAATCCAAATTTCATGTAGGGAATCTTCCGATAATAAGAAAATACCAAACACAACTCTAACGGTTCTGTAACAGAAAAGAGACAGTGGACTTCTGTTAGTCCGACATCTTGACAGCAAAATTCAGATGCTCAAATGAATGAATCTTGAAAAATGTTCAACTACGAAGTTATATAAAATTGTCTTAGCTTTTCATAAAGTTAAAAAACGCAAAAATTCGTTCAGAAATGAGTCCAAAATGGGTGTTTTATCAGGGATGCATCTATTATCTCGTAACAACGTTTGGTCTTTTTGAAAGGATCCAAGTTCATTCATACATAACATTAATCCAAAAGGACTTGAGACCAAATGAGACTAATCATAACATAAAATACTTCTAAGCATGTATTCACAATTCTCTAATGATTCAATACAACTTAACAATGATAAATCTAGAAAAGTCGCAAAACAAATACGAATAAGAGTAGCAAAGGACTAGAACGAAGAAACCAAGGATAATATCTGGATTGAAGATAATAATGGCCGCCGTTGGAAAGCAACCGATGCCACAAATGAACCACGAATCATAGGAATGAATTTCAGCCACCACGAACAAGTTATCACAACCACCACGAGAATGACTTCTCAAAAGCTTACTCTCCATCTTACAAGGTGATACACGGTTTCACCTTCTCCTCCAAGCAATCTTCCACCAAATATCTACACTCAAGAAAAATTTCAGCCACACAAAAACTCATGATTTTTTCAAAATGAAGAAGAAGCCCCCTTCCCCCAGGTCGACCTCCCCTAATTAAAGGCCTTGGTGCTTGGGAAGGGCTACATTAAAGAGGCAATGGGCCTTCCCAAGCTTTGCGCCAAAAACGAGCTTGAATAGGCTATAATTAGCCAATGGATATTAAACGGTCCAACAACCATATCTTGACTTTGGACTGGTCAACAAGATTTGAATGAGGTCCAAGATGGACCACACTCATGTGACGCCAACTAGGACCCCTCCTTGAAAGCAGATCTCGATCCAGATCTGGATCGAGCAGTTAAATAAATCCTGCACCAACACATTAGAGAAACGATAATGTGAAAAATAAAAAACTACTCTTGGACCCCATACACCCTCTAGTACCACAAAAAAATCCTACAGGGTACCAGAACTATCTGAATCCGTAGAATCCGGCTCCTTAAAAAAAAAAATAAAAAACATGTTTAATGTGATTTCTTACATGCCAAAATAAAATCAAAATAATAAAAATACAATCTTTGAGAAAGATGCAAAATATCTCAGAAATTGAAACATGATAATCAAAATTGGTCTGGATTGGTAGAGATCCAATTGGACCCCGATAGTCCTGCACGATTGGATCTGCCTCAGATTGCATCCTGGAATGGATCTTAGGAATTGGATTTGGATTCAATTCACTTTCAAAGCTCGAATCTTCAGGATGCTCTGCATCGTTCCCCCCTAGGTCGAAAGGCTTCATCCTCGGAGCCTATTTCTGCTCAAGCACAACTCTATAATTCTTGCACACATTCAAAATATAATCAGCGTAGACATTGTTCAAGGCAAATAGAAGAGAAGTAAACAGGGCAAGAGATTCAATATTGGAATGGCAAAAATATTTGATGCAATGCAATGCAATATGCTCTATAAAATGTAATTCAGACAAATACAAAGCAGAACAATGAAGTTGAATCTCAAAAGCATCTAAGACATTATATTTAATGACCTTACCTTGTATCAACGCTCTGCAGATAATACCAAAATTTAGGTCAGAAACATATATCAATTGACTATATAGCATGTGATTCAAAATTACAAATTTTGCGCTATTGGTTTGAAAATCACATGATAAGTCACAAGCAACACAAAGTAACAATATACCAAATGTACTATCAAGATTTATCAAAGAGACAAAATCAACATCATCTATTAAGCCCTGATGGTCATAAACAAGATTTGGGGCTTTAATGCCAACTGGACCTATTGCGTCACGACTAAAATGAGACTCTAAATTCAACTCCACAGAAGAAGTTTCAACATCTAAGCGCTCATTGACACACATGTCTTATTGATTCTTATCAATAAAATCCACCTTTTTGACAGTTGACTCGATAATGGATATACTAAAGAGACTTGTCGGAACAATGTCGACAATCATGTCAGACGCAATGTGGGGGTAAACCGTGACATCCATCGGTTCAGCATGAGAGTTTTCAAAAATGTTGGGTTCATTGACAAGGATGTCCACAAACTCATCAAGGCTTGGATTGAGCTTTTCAATTTTGACATCAACCTCACAAATGGAATTATTAATGACAAGTGTGAAGTCATCGATGACATCCTCACACGCAAATGCTTCTTCATCTTTGATGTCTTCATCAGCATTGTCATAGAGTGGATTATCAAAGATGAAGTTGTCCTCAAACCAACTTGGACAACCTTCAGTATTCTCCATGAATAAAGGGTTGTCAGAAATGATGTGAGACAACTCTTCATGATCTCCTATGTCAGAAAGTGAAGAAAGGTCAGACAATTCTTCAGACTCGCTAACAATGATGGGTCCTTCATTCATCGTTTCAAAGACTAAATAAAAAATGAACGCACTCATCGGAACTTACTCAAATACAAGTTAGGGTTCATTCATGGATTCCTCATTAACTTCAACGATATGATCACTACCGACTTTGGGAGAACAATCCGCTAGGAAATCCTTTGCGACAACATGAGATTTCAATAGATCTTGAGGTTCATGCCTGACGATGAACACACTGGGTCCCTTGATTTGAGATGCAGCGATCTTAAGGGACTCATGAGGCGAAATGGGGGTAACAACATGAGATGGAGGAACCATAACAGGAATGGTGGATTGGACCACGGATGACGAAGTGAAAGACAAAGGAGGCAAATCTTTTGAAGGAAGCAACTTGATCTTTCTACTCTCAAAAGTGAAGGAATAGACATTGAACTTACCATGATGTATGATATTTCGGTCATATTGCCAAGGTCTTCCGAGAATAAGATGGCTCGTATCCATAGGGAGCACATCAGACCAGACTTGATCGAAGTAGGTATTTCTAATAGAAAACTTGACCAAGCATTGTCGGTCGACATGAACATCGATGCTCTTTTAGAGCCAAGACATCTGATATGGACAAGGATGAGTCTTACAACTCAAACCTAACTTGGTCATGGCTTCGACCGAAATCATGTTCTTACAATGACCAAAATCTTCCACATACTCTTCTTCAAGATCTTCCTCAAAATCTTCTTGTTCTTGATCATAAACATGATTGGACTCTGGATCAAATCTCGAATCATCCTCAATTGGCAATCATTCGATGAAGAGGGCCTTACCACGACACTCTATGGACTTATGATAGGGTTTTCCATAAGTATAGCACTTGATAGGGTTATTGGAACTAGAAGTTTGAGCTTGGGTTCCTACCAGAGCATTCTGACTCGTAACCCTAGACGGGTTATTCGCATTGGGGTGTCGGTAGGGTGGGTCAACTTTTTCACTTGGGACTACTGAAGCCCGCACTGGAGGGCTAGTAGTCTGACTAGATTTTGCCAAGGTCTTTTGCTGGGTAGACCTTTCCCATTGACTGCTAAATAAGTCCAAAACAAATTATCGGATTCCAGGGATAGACTGTTCAAAGGGATTTTTGACCCCTCAAATGTTGAATTTTGCAAAAACTCACAACTGACGAAACAAAGGTAAGATCTAGACCTTTCCAGAACACTAAAGATCACAATTTTATAAGATTCCTACAACCCGCTATAAATTTTTAAAGTTATAAAATGGTAATAGTTAACGAGCATGAAATAAAAAACTCCAAACAAAATAACAGTAGCAAAAATTGATATTTTCGGAGTACAAAGACAACGATTCAGCAAAATCTCCAAACATGAAAGATGTAGGTTTAGATCTTAGCTTTTTATAGAATTAAAAAAATCCAAATTTTATGCAAGGAATCTTCCGATAAAAAAAAAATATCGAATACAACTCTAACAGTTCTATAGCAGAAAAGAGATAGTAGACTTCTGTCAGTCTGACATCTTGACAGCCAGATTCAGAGGCTTAAATAAATGAATCTTGAAAAACGTTCAGCTACAAAGTTATAGGAAATCGTCTTAGATTTCCATAAAGCTAAAGAATGCCAAAATCCGTTTAGAAATGAGTCCGACACAGGTATTTTATCAGAGACATCTCTGTTATCTCGTAACAGTGTTTGGTCTTTTTGAAAGGATCCGAGTTCATTCATACATAACATTAATCTGAAAGAACTTGAGACCAAATGAAACTAATCATAACATAAAATACTTCTAAGCATGTATTCACAATTCTCTAGTGATTCAATACAACTTAACAATGATAAATCTAGAAAAGTCGCAAAACAAATACGAATAAGAGTAGCAAAGGACTAGAACGAAGAAACCAAGGATAATATCTGGATTGAAGATAATAATGGCCGCCGTTGGAAAGCAACCGATGCCACAAATGAACCACGAATCATAGGAATGAATTTCAGCCACCACGAACAAGTTATCACAACCACCACGAGAATGACTTCTCAAAAGCTTACTCTCCATCTTACAAGGTGATACACGGTTTCACCTTCTCCTCCAAGCAATCTTCCACCAAATATCTACACTCAAGAAAAATTTCAGCCACACAAAAACTCATGATTTTTTCAAAATGAAGAAGAAGCCCCCTTCCCCCAGGTCGACCTCCCCTAATTAAAGGCCTTGGTGCTTGGGAAGGGCTACATTAAAGAGGCAATGGGCCTTCCCAAGCTTTGCGCCAAAAACAAGCTTGAATAGGCTATAATTAGCCAATGGATATTAAACAGTCCAACAACCATCTCATGACTTTGGACTGGTCAACAATATTTGAATGAGGTCCAAGATGGACCACACTCATGTGGCGCCAACTAGGTGATGAGTTGTGGAGCCTGATTCACTGTTTTTGCCCTTGCACGAAGGGGGGTCCGGGGGCTCCCCCCGGCGCGGCTCCCGCTATAACCCGGCGCGGCTCCAGGTTATAGGGGTGCAGCGCCTCCCCCCAGAAGAAATTTTTTTGGGACTTATGTTTGGGACCCGGTTTTCAGTGGATCCGACCCGATTTGGTTAGGGTTAGGGTTGTCGCCCTTGCCTTGTTTATATTCTCGCTTTTCTTTCCCTAGCTTGTAACTGTCTAATAAGAGTAATAAGATTTCTCTCTGGGCGGCCGTGATTTTTTACTCTCTCTCAGATTTGAGGAGAGGTTTTTCCACGTAAATCTGTGTTCTTCTTGTGTTTCGTTAGATTGTTCTTGTTCTTTGTTTCCTTTTGGTTGTTTCTTGCTCGTGGTTTTCTTAACAACTGGTATCAGAGCTAGGTTCGTTGAAGCAAGAATGGAAGAGGGAAAGATAAAGATTGATCGGTTCGATGGTAAGGATTTCGGTTTCTGGAAGATACAGATCGAGGATCTGCTGTATCAAAAGAAACTGTATCAGCCTCTATCGGGAAAGAAACCGGAGACGATGGGAGAAGAAGAATGGCTATTGTTGGATCGACAAGCCCTAGGTGTGATTCATCTCACCCTGTCTCGCAATGTTGCGTTTAACATTGCAAATAAGAAGACGACGACAGATTTGATGGCGGCTTTGTCAAACATGTACGAGAAGCCATCCGCCTCTAACAAAGTGTATTTGATGCGACGGTTGTTCAATCTGAAGATGGTTGAGGGTGCCTCTGTGACAGATCATATCAATGAGTTCAACACCATCACAAGCCAGCTGAGTTCGGTGAACATCGATTTCGATGATGAGGTAAAAGCCCTTATTCTTCTATCCTCTTTACCCGAGAGTTGGGGTGCGACGGTAACTGCGGTGAGCAGTTCGTCTGGCCAGAAGAAGTTAAAACTCTTAGAAATTCGAGATATGATTCTCAGTGAGGATATTCGGAGAAAGGAGTCGGGAGAATCCTCAGGCACTGCCTTGAGTTTCGAAGGCAGAGGGAGAAACTTCCAACGGGGCCAGAGTTCAAACAGTGGTAAGTCAAGGTCAAAGGGAAGGAGTAAGTCGAGACCTCGTGGTGACCTTGTCTGTTGGAACTGCGATAAGAAGGGTCATCTAAAGCGGGATTGTAAAGCCCCTAAGAAGAAGAAGAACCAGGACAACGCTCAGTCTGTGAATGCAACAGTTGAAGAAACTGCATGTTTTGAGGACGTTTTGATCTTGAGCGTGGATAGTCCAATCGAGTCATAGATTTTAGACTCAGGTGGCTCTTTTCACTCTACTCCGTGCAAAGAGCTTATGCACAATTTTGTAGCCGAAAAGCTCGATAAGGTTTATTTAGCTGATGATGAGCAGTTAGATATTATGGGGAGGGGAGATGTGTATATTAGGACTGCTTCTGGGTCCAAATGGACATTGCATAATGTTCGTTATATACCTGGTTTAAAGAGAAATCTGATTTCAATAGGTCAGTTGGATAGTGCCGGGTATAAAACCGTATTTGGACATGGTTTCTGGAAAAATGTGGAGGGAATCTTGGTTGTTGCACAAGGAAGAAAATTGGGGACCCTGTACATGACTGATAACGACCAAGATATTGTTGCTTCAGTGAGTTCGGAAGCAGATGCTAAGTTGTGGCATTGTAGACTCGGGCACATGAGCGAGAAAGGGATGAAGGTGTTAGCATCAAAGGGACTATTGCCAGACTTGAAGTCTGTACACACTGGTTTCTGTGAGGATTGCGTGTTAGGCAAACAGAAACGGGTCAGTTTCTCAAAGATCGGAAGAGAACCGAGGGCAAAGAAATTAGAATTAGTACACACTGATGTTTGGGGACCAGCCTCTGTTTGTTCCCTTGGAGGCTCACGATACTATGTAACCTTTATTGATGATTCCACTAGAAAGGTATGGGTTTATTTTTTGAAAAATAAATCTGATGTTTTTGCCACTTTTAAGAAGTGGAAAATAGAGGTAGAAAATGAGACCGGGCTGAAAGTGAAGGGCCTACGGTCTGACAATGGAGGGGAGTATGGCAGTACAGAGTTCAAAGCATTTTGTGCGGAGAACGGAATTAAAATAAGTCAGACTGTTCCTAACCGACCACAACAGAATGGAGTTGCTGAGAGGATGAATAGAACTCTCAATGAGCGTGCGAGGAGCATGAGACTGCACGCAGGTTTGCCCAAGGCATTTTGGGCTGATGTTATCAATACTGCAGCATATCTGATCAACCGGGGTCCTTCTGTCCCATTGGATATGAAACTGCCAGAAGAAGAATGGACGGGGAAGAAGGTAAATCTATCTCATTTAAGAATTTTTGGTTGTGTTTCTTATGTACACATTGATTCTGAGAATAGGGATAAGCTAGATGCTAAGGCCCAAAAATGTTACTTCATTGGATATTGCTCTAATTACTTTGGTTATCGTTTCTAGAATGAAGAAAATCGGAAAGTAATAAGAAATAATGATGTAACGTTTAATGAGAATGTGTTTTACAAAGACAGGTCCAGTGTAGAATAAGAGGGGACAGAAAAACAAGAAGATATGATGAGAGAGATTGACTTGGAGGAAATCTCAACAAATACCCCTGTTGAGAATTCTGAGACAGTCGAAGTAGACTCTAACGTAGAGCCAACCACTCCTGCATTTGAGTTGAGGAGATCTGTTAGAGTACCTAAACCTTTGACTCAGTATTCTCCATCTTTACACTACTTACTGTTGACTGATTCTGGCGAGCCAGAACATTTTTCTGAGGCAATGCAGGTGAAAGATTCAGTTAAGTGGGAGTTAGCAATGTAAGATGAAATCAAGTCTTTGCAAAAGAATGAGACTTGGGTGCTAACCAAATTACCGAAGGGAAAGAAAGCATTGATGAGCAAATGGGTGTACAGAGTGAAAGATGAGTCTGATGGCAGCAAGAGGTACAAGGCAAGATTGGTAGTTAAGGGATTTTTGCAAAAGGAGGGGATCGACTACACTGAGATATTCTCTTCAGTGGTGAAGTTGACTACCATAAGGACAATTCTTGGTATTGTGGCTGCAGAAAACTTATACCTAGAGCAGTTGGATGTGAAAACTGCTTTTCTCCATGGAGATTTGGAGGATGAGATTTATATGGTGCAGCCTGAAGGCTTCAAAAGCCAAGGTAAAGGAGACTTGGTCTGTAAACTGCAAAAAAGCCTATATGGCCTAAAGCAAGCTCCAAGGCAATGGTATAAAAGGTTTGACACTTTTATGTGTAACTGTGGATTTAGAAGATCCGAGTTGGACCATTGTTGTTACTACAAGAACTTTGGTGAGTCTTACATTATTTTGCTTTTGTATGTAGATGACATGCTTGTTGCAGGTTCTAGCATGCAGGAAATAAACATACTTAAGCGGAAATTGTCAAAAGAGTTTGAGATGAAGGACTTGGGCCCAGCAAACCAGATTCTTGGTATGCGGATCACTCAGGATAGAGAGAAGGGAACTCTAAACCTATCACAGGAAAAATATATTGGAAAAGTATTGGAAAGGTTTAGAGTTTAAGATGCAAAGCCTAGGAGCACCCTGCTGGGAAGTCACTTCAAACTCTCGAAGGAGCAGTCACCAAAAACAGACGAGGAGCGAGAGAAAATGGCGAAGGTCCCATATGCCTCAGCCGTTGGCAGTCTCATGTATGCCATGGTGTGTACCAGACTGAATATTGCTTATGCAGTGGGAGTTGTGAGCCGTTATATGGCGGATCCAGGACCAGAGCATTGGGAAGCTGTGAAGTGGATATTGAGATATCTAAAGGGGACATCAGGTATGGCACTTTGTTTCAGTGGGAGAAGTGCAAACTTGCAAGGTTTTGTAGATGCAGACCTTGGTGGAGACGTGGACGGACGGAAAAGCACTTCTGGATATGTGTTTACATTTGGTAACACCGCGATCAGTTGGATGTCAAGACTTCAGAAATGTGTTGCCCTCTCAACCATAGAAGCTGAATATATTGCTATTTCTGAGGCCGAAAAGGAGATGGTGTGGTTGAAGAATTTTCTGAAAGAGATTGGCAAGGAACAGGACAAAAGTGTTCTCTTCAGTGACAGTCAGAGTGCCTTGTGCCTTGCAAAGAATCCAGTATTTCATTCAAGGACAAAGCACATTCAATTAAAGTATCATTACATTCGAGAGAAGATAAATGATGGGACATTGTCATTAGAGAAGATCCTTGGTGCCGAGAATCCAGCAGATATGTTGACAAAGGGTGTGACCACTGAGAAACTGAGGCTGTGCATTGCCTCAGTTGGACTCCTTCAATGAGCATGAGGGAGGGATGTCGTTTCAGAGATTCAGAGAAGAGTTTGGGAAGAAAGACAGTTGGAGATTTTTTTTTGTATCAGTCTCCAAGTGGGAGATTGATGAGTTGTGGAGCCTGATTCACTGTTTTTGCCCTTGCACGAAGGGGGGTCCGGGGGGCTCCCGCTGCGCGGTCAGCGGGCGGGGGTCTAGGGGGGCCGCCCCTGGCGGGGGGTTATAGGGGGGCAGCGCCCCCTCCAGAAGAAATTTTTTTGGGACTTATGTTTGGGACCCTGTTTTCAGTGGATCCGACCCGATTTGGTTAGGGTTAGGGTTGTCACCCTTGCCTTGTTTATATTCTCGCTTTTCTTTCCCTAGCTTGTAACTGTCTGATAAGAGTAATAAGATTTCTCTCTGAGCGGCCGTGGTTTTTTACTCTCTCTCGGATTTGAAGAGAGGTTTTTCCACGTAAATCTGTGTTCTTCTTGTGTTTCGTTAGATTGTTCTTGTTCTTTGTTTTCTTTTGGTTGTTTCTTGCTCGTGGTTTTCCTAACACTAGGACCCCTCCTTGAAAGCGGATCTCGATCCAGATCCGCATCGAGCAGTTAAATGGATCCTGCAACAACACATTAGAGAAGCGATAATGCAAAAAATAAAAAACTACTCTTGGACCCCATACACCCTCTAGTACCACAAAAAAATCCTACAGGGTACCAGAACTATCCGGATCCGTAGAATTTGGCTCTTAAAAAAAATAAAAATAAAAATAAAAAAACATGTTTAATGTGATTCCTCACATGCCAAAATGGAATCGAAATAATAAAAATACAATCTCTAAGAAAGATGCAAAATATCTCAGAAATTGAAACATGATAATCAAAATGCGTCTGGGTTGGCAGAGATCCAATTGGACCCAGATATTCCTGCACGATTGGATCTGCCTCGGATTGCATCTTGGAATGGATCTTAGGAATTGGATTTGGATCCAATTTATCTTCAAAGCTCGAATCTTCAGGATGCTCTGCATCAGTAATTGATTTTATAAGAACTAGTTTGCCCACCATCGATAGAACACTACTACTCCAGCTTTCAAGTCTCTTACGAAACTTATCAGAGGTTCACATGGAGATTTTTTCTAAACAAAGGGAGACACACATATATTTGATGGGAAGGGTGTTGATCCGCTGACATCTCCTTGGCCATGTTTTACGGAGAGTTTCACACGTTGAAGAGAGAGGTGAGCCCACTCTCTCTCTCTCTAACGAATAAAACTCTGTAGATGAGGGGCCTTATCCAGAATGAAGCACACTTCATTTTGGATAAGCTCAATTATGAAATAGTTAAACAAATTTCAGTTGGGTTATCGGCTACTCAGAAGGGAGTAAACTCCCCAACTACTTTACTCTTTTATTTAAACAAGAAAAGGCTTAGTCACCGTAGATATAGAATATCGTGTGAGAGCAAACCCCTACTGAAGAAGGTCGTCAACAACTCCCTTAATCCCTCTGTTTGATTCGGGACCTACAATTGTATAAGAGCATCAGATTGCCGGTGTGCGTAAGACCGTCTCTAGATCGCCGATCAATTATCACCGGTCACCGATCAATATCTTGACGCTCAAAATCATGAATCACGAATCACTGAGC